>NC_043016.1:8294211-8301711 GCF_006345805.1 Octopus sinensis | reverse complement strand
CCGGCGGTGTATAATAGTCAGTCATACGCATGCACGGACGAGAATACAGGATACAATCTCTCTCTCTCTCTCTCTCTCTTTTTCCCCTCTCACACACACACATTTACATACATACAACCACACACACACACACACGCACTTCATACCACACCCCCAGACAACACGTCCACACCTCAAAGACATCAACGTCAACGTACACAGCCTACACACACACACATATATATTTATATATATTTATTTACACGCACATATTCATCATACATTCTCTCGTTCACACACTGGCACAAATGCTTACCTGACAGACAAGTAACATGTATACATCGCTGAGGTTGTGTTGTTGTTCTCCTCTCTTCAACTACACACACCATTCTTTGTGGATATTCTCTACTTCGACAGATACAACAATAATAATAACATCTCCCTCTATATGCACTGGGGTCACCACTTAAGGAAAAAAAGGAAAAGAAAAAGGGGGGAGGTGTCTGTTGCGGGGGGGTTTTCCTTTTTTTTTTTCGTTCGGTCTTTTTTTTTTTACCCCTCCCCTCCATCCTTCCCCCCCCCTCACGTCTCGTTCCGTTTTGTTTGTTTTTTTTTTTTCGTTCCTTCTGGATATGATTCTGGGAATAGAGACCAATCCCAAACTTGTTTATAAAGCACTGGCTTTTCCTGCTGCCGCTGCTTTCGCTGCCGCCGCCGCTGCTGCTGCTGCAGTTGACTCTGCTGCTGCTGCTGCCGCCGGCGGCAGCAGCAGCATCGCCGCCGCCGCCTCCTCCGCCATCACCAGCAACAGTGCACGAAATGCATTATTTATGACAGTAAGTGCGAGTAAATAAATTTAAAACTATAAACAAGCGACACACACACACACACACACACACACACACACAACGCACTCACTCACACACTCACACTCACTCGTACACTCACTCACTCACTCACGCACACGCGAGGCAGCGCGCGCGCAAAACACTCATACATATACGCACGGTATCTACGTAGATTATATGTGTTCGCATACATTTCCATACATCTATATCTATATATATATATATACACAATACACACACACATTTATTCACCCTACACACAGCTGTGGAACACGGAGAAATGGTTTAAGCATATTTTTTTTTCTTTCCTATCTAAAACTAACATATCTGATTATGATCGTGTTGTAATATATATGTATATAATTTGATATATATAGCATCTAAAATATCTTATATGTGTATATAATATATATATATATATATATATATATATGTTAGATTCGTGTGTTTACATAATTAAGTTTTTGCGAGTGTGTGTGTGTGTGTGTGTGATTTTGATAAACAAAACAAATCAAGTTTTTTTCTTTTTTATATAAAACTCCGAAAATATTTGTAGCAGTTGTTTATATATGTGTGTGTATGAAGTCTTGTTGAATATATGTGTATAATAATTTATTTCAATATATGTACGTGCAAATATACATACATACATACACATATAAATGTACATACACACATGATATATCGATATATATTGATATATATATATATATATATATATTCATTCATATTTCCACATTTATTATATGCGAATCAATTTCCTTTTGCAGCCTGTACAGACAGAACCTGTTGATCTCTCATTAAATAAAAAAAAATCTGCCAACTTCCATGATTCCCATCAAGGCCTGGACTTACGCGTTATCCGGAAAGCAGGAGGTAAGTAACACGTTCTCTCTCTCTCTCTCTCTTACACTCTGTATCTATCTCTTCCTCTCTTATTCATCTTCAACTATTCTCTCTCTCTCTCTCTCTCTCTCTTGTTTTCTTATCTATCTTTCCTCTCTCCTTTTTTGTCTTCTATCCTGTCGTATTTCCTTGTCTTCTCTTCCCTTTTATCCTTCTTTCTTCCTGTCTTTTCTCTTCTGTCTTAATTCTTCCTTCCGTCTTTTCGTTGTCTTCGTTTCGTTGGTTCTTGTTTCTTCCTTGTTTTTTCCCCGTCCTTTTTTTTTACATTCCTTTCTTCCTTCCATATATTCTCTCTCTCTCTCCTCTCTCTCTCTCTCTCTCTCTCTCTCTGCTTTATCTTTTTACTCATTTCAGTATTCGATTTTTTTTTAAGCCTGACACGGGCCAATGTTTCGTTGATGGTCTAAGTGCCCCTGATACTTAAACCTATTTATTTATTTTGCCGAACTGCTGACTTGCTGGGACGTAAACAAACCAGCACTGGTTGTCAAGCGCTGGCTGGGGAAAAAACACAACACAATGACAGACAGACACACACACACGACGGGCTTCTTTCAGTTATCATTTTTACCAAATCAACTCGCAAGGCTTTGATTAGCCTAGGGCTATAAGCAAAAGAGAATTGTCCAAGGTATCACGCTCTGGGATTGAACCCAAAACCACATGTTTTGAGAAGCCAGCTTCTTAACCACACACCCTTCATTTCCTTCTATCTTCCTCATTCCCTATCATTGTCTGCCTAATATTCTTCATTTCTTTTTCAACATACCTATGCAAGCGACCCCCACCCCACCCCGTCGTTTTTATTTCCTCATAGCTTTTAGAAAAATGGATATTTTTTAATGGAATTTTCTACTAATACGCGTCAGATGGTTTAGATTCCGATTATTTCGAAATTTGTTGCAAAAAAAAAAAAAGAAAAAATCCATTTCTGAGGATGGGGAGAGGAATGTGTAGATATATGCCCGTCGTTTTGTTTTGTTTTAAACCGTTGTTTGTCATCCTTTTTCCTTCTCTAAAGACACAACACTATTATTGTTAAATATGCTCTTTAAACTTTTCCCGGCCTCTTTAATTTCCATTACTTTCATTTTCAAATAGAAATAGATATTAAGTCTTTCTTTTATATACAAATACCTTTGTTTTTGTTGTTTTGTCTTTCTTAAATGTCTTTCAAGACATTCTCCTATAAGATTTTGGACAGGAAATATGATTGTTTTTCTTACCAAATAATAATCTCATATGGAGACATAAGACCAATATTTACAAGTATTAGGACATAAGTTTTTTTGCCATTTAATTATTATTATTATTATTATTCCGCTGAAGTTTACTTTGCCTTTCACCCTTTCGGGGTTGATAAATTAAGTACCAGTGAAGCACTGGGGTCGATATAATCGACTAGTCCCCCTCCCCACAAATTTGAGTCCTTGTGCCTCCAGTAGAGAGGATTATTATTGTTGTTGTTGTACTTTATTTTATTAATGCCACCCACCCACCCCTTTCCCAGGGAACGAAGGGCAAAGTTCACCCCCGCGAGATTCGAACACAAAACGTAAATGAGGTGGAAAAAAATTAGCGCAATTCCGAAGAAATTCCGACAGCTGTAAGGATTCTGTCTACTTGCCAGGGAAGAATAAATCAATTCTGTTGACTCCCAAGTACTTGACTAGTATCAAGGCCATTCCATCATAACAACATCATAGCCACCATCCCCCTCCGCCACCTGGTAAATCAGTGCACTGAGTCCTATACTATTTATTGTATTGATCGAAAGTCAAGGTATAGATAGATCAAATCCGGCCCCCAGATCCATGAGGACCCCCACCCCGCCCCACCCGGACAAACCGAAGCACAGGGGCTTGTATTATTTACTAAGTCACATTAGACTTAGAGCAGAATTAGGCTCCTAGCATGATGAAGCCCTCGGGCAAGTGCCCAGTGTGTGATCGAACCTTAAGACTGTATTCTGACTAGTTCTTTAATTTTTACGGAGTCCCCCCCCCCGCCCTGATGATGAGGAAAAGTAGAGTTTGACCCCCACTGGGGTGTGAACTCACGATATATAGAAGAAACGTAACTAAATACCAACAATTTTTTTCACCACTCTGCACCCGTTGATAACATTGCCAGTGCTAACTAACAAGGCCATACATTTTGAGGGAGTGGTATGCCTAATTTACTCCACCCAGGTTCGTTGACCTGGAAGAATGAAAAACAAAGTTTATATAATTACAACGACAGTGACAACAAAACAATGTACTTTTTTTTTTTTATTTTTATATTTTCATTTTATGGAAGTTGTCAAAAAATAAAAACCAATAAAATGGCAAACATACTGGGTTAGCGCATCCAACTGGTGCAATGCCTTGTGGTTCTTGTTCAGGCTGTCAGTCTGCACTTAAGTTCAGATCTTTCCGAGGTCAGCTTTGCTGTTTGCCATTCCAGGATTCAATAATTAAAGTACCAGACCAGGAGAGGTTTCATTAATGCTTTTTTTTTTTTCATTCTCTTTTATCTAATACTTGTTTCAGTCATTAAATTGTGGCCATGCTGGGGCACCATTTTGAAGGGTTTTAGTGGAGCAAATTAACCCCAGTATTTATTTATTTTTTAAGATAAAACAAAGCTTGGTATTTATTCTATCCATCTCAAATGCCAAACTTCTAAGTTATGGGGATGTAAACAAACCAGTACCGGTTGCCAAGTGGTGGAAGGACAGACTCTAATACAAAGCCACACACAGACATGACTGGAGCCACTTTGAAAGGTTTAGTTGAACAAATCGACCCGGTACATGTCTTTTAAAGCCTGATACATATTATGTCGATCTCCTTTGATGAACTGCTAACTTATTGGGACATAAATAAACCAACACCAGTTGTCAAATGCTGTTGGAGGGGGAGGGACAAACACAGCACAAAGATGGACACTTATACATACACATCCACAACAAACTTTTTTTTTTCAATTTCCATCTACCGAATCCACTCAATTTCTTTGGTTGGCCTGGTGGCTAAAGCAGAAGACACTTGTCCAAGATGCTGTGCAGTGGGACTGAACCTGGACCATGCAGTGGGAAGCAAACTTCATACCTTGCACCTACCTAATTCTGCTCTATGTATAACTGTGAGATAGTAAATATACAGGCCCCTGTGCTTCGGTTCATCTGGGCGGGGAGGGGGAGCACCTCATGGATCTGGGGGCCGAATTTGATCTATCTTCTATACTGTGGCTTTCGATCAATTACAATACATAGTAAAGGGCTCAGTGCCCTGATATACCGGTGGGTGAGTAGGGGGTGGTGCTCTATGATGTTGTTATGATGGATGGCCTTGATACTAGTCAAGTACTTGAGAGTCAACAGATTTTATTACCTCTTGTCACAGTTAAGACTTTATCACCTCCTGTCACTGGACTGGCCTCCTCGTGACACCTAACAAGGTGAATCCTGAGACCCAGCTGAAACTAATGAAACTCAAATGGCCGATGAAGAATTGTCTCTCTTTTTCCTCTTTTTTTACTTGTTTCAGTCATTTGACTGCGGCCATGCTGAGCACCGCCTTAGTCAAGCAAATCGACCCCGGGACTTATTCTTTTAAGCCTAGTACTTATTCCTATCGGTCTCTTTTGCCGAACCGCTAAGTGACGGGACGTAAACCCACCAGCATCGTTTGTCAAGCAATGCTAGGGGGATAAACACACAACACACACACACACACAATATATATATATATACATATATATACGACAGGCTTCTTTCAGTTTCCGTCTACCAAATCCACTCACAAGGCATTGGTCGGCCCGGGGCTGCAGCAGAAGACACTTGCCCAAGATGCCACGCAGTGGGACTGAACCCGGAACCATGTGGTTGGTTAGCAAGCTACTTACCACACAGCCACTCCTGCGCCTGTCTCCGTTGGTGAAACGTATCAATATGACACCATCGATCTTGCATAAATTCCATCTTTTGCTTCTTTCAGTCATTAGACTGCAACCATGCATTTGAGTACTAGTAACCTTTCATCCTTTTGGGGGTTGATAAAATAAGTACCAGTTGCATACTGGGCTTGATCTAATTGATTGGTCCCCCTCCCCTCAAATTTCCTATAGTAGAAAGGATTATTATTATTATTATCATTATTATTATTATTATTATTATTATTATTATTATTATTATTAAGGCAGCGAGCTGGCAGAATTGTTAGCATGTTGGACAAAATGCTCAGGGGTATTTCGTTTGCCATTACATTCTGAGTTCAAATTCCGTCAAGGTCGACTTTGCCTTTCATCCCTTTCGGATCAGTAAAATAAGTACCAGTTGAGTACTAGACCCCTTAATCGACTAGACCCTTACCCTCAAACTTCAGGCCTTGTACCTATAGTAGAAATATTAATAATAATAATAATTATTATTATTATTATTATTATCATTTTAAGGCAGCAAGTTGGCAGAATTTTTAGCACGCCAAGCAGAATGCTTAGTTGCATTTCATCTGTCTTTACAATTCTGAGTTCAAATTCTGCTGAGGTCAGCTTTGTCTTGCATCCGTTCAGGGGTCCATAAAATAGGTACCAATTGGGTACTGGGTTGACGTAAGCAAATAGCCCCCTCCTCCTAATTTCAAACCTATGCCAAAATAGATTATTATTATTATATTATTATTATTATTATTATTATTTTTATTATCATTATATTATTCATTATTATTATATTATCATTATTTTATTATTCATTATTATTATATCATCATTATTATTATTATTATTATTATTATTATTATTATTATTATTATTGTTATACATTTGAAGTCAATTTGTTTTGTCATTCTTTCATGTCAATGAACCTGGTGGGTTGATTAAATTAACTATCACCGTTCCTTCAAATTTATGGACTTGTGCTTATGTTCGTCATCATTTAACATCCGTTTTCCATGCTGATATGGGTTGGATGGTTCAACAGGAGCTGGTAAGGCCAGGAGTCACACCAGGTTCCATTGTCTGTTTTTGGCTTAGTTTCTACAATTTGATGCCCTTCCTAACATCGACAACTTTACAGAGTGTATCAGGTGCTTTTTTTTTACATGACGCCAGAAATTATTATTTTTCATTAATTATGACGGGATCATTAGACTGGAAGAGTGAAGAATCAGAAAAATTATTACAACATTTTCAGCTCTTTACTTTCTGATTTGAAGTCCTACAGAAGCCATTTTTGCTTTTCTTTCTGGGTTGATAGAACATGGTACCAGTTGATTACCAGTTGACTACAATTTCACATGTACCATTTACATGACACTGGCAACAGCCATGATTACGATTAGACAGAATACCTTGTTTACTATCTTCTCTGTTCTGAGTCCTAATCCTGCCAAGGTGCCCATAATCATCATTGTTCGACCGTGGTCGAGACAATGGAATTTACTATGTTACACCAGACTTCGCGGTCTATCACAGCATTACAGAGGTCCTGTTGCTTGATGCCTGTATCCCTGGAGATTACATCAGGGTAGGAGAGTGTGTGCCCTCTGGTATCGCGAGCAGATGGCTTCCAGAGGAGAAGAGTAGAAATTGTCTCGTTTTCCCCATATATTTGTACTTTGGTTGGATGACGCTTCCACGAGAGATTCTGAGCTCTCATAAGGAGAGCTACACCAGGGTTCCTCTTCCCCAGGAATTACCTCGTTTTCAGCTCTACAACAATGTCCATCAAACTGGACTCTTCTACCTTTCACAAGAGATGACACGGGTGGTAGTTTCCCATATA
>NC_043016.1:8269211-8291711 GCF_006345805.1 Octopus sinensis | reverse complement strand
CACACACATATATATACATATAAACGACAGGCTTCTTTCAGTTTCCGTCTACCAAATCCACTCACAAGGCTTTGGTCGGCCCGAGGCTATAGTAGAAGACACTTGCTCAAGGTACCACGCAGTGGGACTGAACTCAGAACCACACAGCCACTGTCTATGGGACACGTACTTCCTATTTTTAACCCTTCACTCATTTAAACCGGCCATATCCAAGCCAGATATTCTACCTGTTTTACGTACTAACAGGCCAGATCCAGCTTCTCATACTTACCCTACAATGTCATTTTAAAAATAAGTGATCGCGTCATTGATATCTTGAAGCTATGAGATAATATGTGATTGATTAAAATCAATGTGATTAAATAATCATTAAATTTGATGAAATAATCTGAATACTAGAGGGTTGACCCTTTCGTTACCAACCCGGCTGAAACCGCCTCTGACTCTGTAAATGTCTTGTTTTCATAAGGTTTGAATAAAAATCTTCCACCAAACCTTAGTCACAATTTATGTTCCTAACACTAGCTGAATGATAACTATGTTATTTTACTAAATTCTTTGTTATATTTAAAATTAATTGAAAGAAACACAGAGCATCTCAAAATAAATACGGTAATGAAAGGGTTAAAGTGATCTAAGTTAAAATTTCATGTTAATTTATGTTCCAAAATACCAGCTTATTTTCCTGGATTCTTCATATTTTTCAAAATCAAGTGTAATAAGAGGGTGTATTTAACATAACAAATGCAGCTTCTATGAAAATGCATAAATTTGTTACAGTGCTTATTTCCGCGAGCTAATTAGGGAAGCACTAATTCATAGTTGTCATAGCTTCCTTATGAGGACTCCCAAACAAATCAGTGCACTTGGCCATGTTGTATTTGTTTGTTGACAACAAGCCACAGTATATACTATTTCTTTACTACCCACAAGGGACTAAACACAGAGGGGACAAACAAGGACAGACAAACGGATTAAGTCAATTATATCGACCCAGTGTATAACTGGTACTTAATTTATCGACCCCGAAAGGATGAAAAGCAAAGTCGACCTCGGCAGAATTTGAACTCAGAACATAACGGCAGACGAAATACCTATTTCTTTACTACCCACAAGGGGCTAAACACAGAGAGGACAAACAAGGACAGACAAACGGATTAAGTCGATTACATCGACCCCAGTGCATAACTGGTACTTATTTAATCGACCCCGAAAGGATGAAAGGCAAAGTTGACCTCGGCAGAATTTGAACTCAAATCAGAACTGGGGCTGCTAGACCTGTGATGCCCCTGGGAAACTACCCAGTGTGCCTATGGCTTAAGATGGCCCTGATCTCTACATGGTCATTGCAACTGAAATAGCAGTCAAATCTCCCTCAAATCACCACTACCCCCAATCTCATGGATTCCTTAAACGCACTCATGCATGCACACACATACACACACGTGCGCGCATGCACACATACACAAAAGTAAGTCACTGGTTGAACCCATTTGATTGTAGGACTGCACTGTCATTGCTGGGTTGGGGTTAAACAGCAACAAGCAGTGGAGGCACAATGGCCCAATGGTTAGGGCAGTGGACTCGCTGTCAGAGGATCACAGTTTCAATTCCCAGACCGGGCATTGTGTGTGTTTATTGAGCAAAAACACCTAAAGCTCCACGAGACTCCAGCAGGGGGTGCTGGCGACCCCTGCTGTACTCTTTCGCTCCAACTTTCTCTCACTCTTTCTTCCTGTTTCTTGTCCCCGACTTCCTACACAACCGCTGAGCCTGGATGCACATTCATCCATCCATCGATGCTCTCGGTGTTGGGGGTTGACCTGCTTTCTCTTCTGCGGGTCTTACGAATAGCAAAGGACCAGGTTTCGGACTTCTCCCACTGCTCTGGGACAAAGACCGCTACGCTCAACAGCAACAGCCACAAGCAACAATGTATGTTGTTAATGCCAACAAATGAGATGGCCTTTATGTGGTCACTTATCCTGCTAGAAGTAGCAGTCAAATCTCCCTCAAGGCAACACCTTGGGTTCTAAAGGAAAGAAATGTACAATGTACTTCGTTAATGTGTGAGTTCCAAGTTAATTATATCTGAATAAATTAGAGTGAATCACTTTGTTGATTGTGGGTCTACTAGTGCTGCTTAAATTTTGAAACACCACTATTGCCACTCCCTTCTTTACCATTTCTGCATCTTTTGGCCCCCCACCCCCATCGCCACCATCCACTATCACAACTACTATCACAACCAACCAACCACTACTACTACTACTACAGCTACTCCCAGTCTCTACTACTTCCCCATCACCACTACTTTCACTTCCTCTTCAACCATTAACCCAGCACCTATTCAACCTAATAGGGACATTTGATGCAGTCATATGGCTGGCTAGAAATAGCAACCAAATCCCCTCTAAGTTACATCCTACCGTCTATTTAAAAATATATATATATGGATTGATAGATACCTTATTTTAGTTGTCCTTTATAGATAGCCTGTACCTGAAAAGATTGGCTTATCATTGTTAGGCTGGCCTTTTAATCATAGGTCTGCTTGAACAAAGGCCATAAGTACTGAAAGGTACATTGGATAATGGCGTCAAGATCTTGTTAAATTTCCTACAATGATGTACAATAGGCACAGGAGTGGCTGTGTGGTAAGTAGCTTGCTTACCAACCACACAGTTCTGAGTACAGTCCCACTGCCTGGCACCTTGGGCAAGTGTCTTCTGCTATAGCCTCGGGCCGACCAAAGCCTTGTGAGTGGATTTGGTAGACGGAAACTGAAAGGAGCCCGTCGTATATATGTATATGTATATATGTGTTTGTGTGTCTGTGTTTGTCCTCCCAACATCGCTTGTGTTTATGTCACCGTAACATAGCGGTTCGGCAAAAGAGACCGATAGAATAAGTAGTAGGCTTACAAAGAATAAGTCCTAGGGTTGATTTGTTCAACTAAAGGCGGTGCTCCAGCATGGCCACAGGCAAATGACTGAAACAAGTAAAAGAGAGATGTAACCTCTCTATTTTTAATTTCTTCAGAAAACAAAATAAAAAAAAACAAGAAACAATGTGATTTTCATCCAAAAGACCACCTTTTTTGAAAATAATCTGTGAAAATTTGATACATTTCAAGTGGTTCTAAGAAATTTTAACAAGACCCTGGACTCCTTGCGGTGAGCTGGCAAAAACGTTATAACGCCGGGCGAAATGCTTAGCAGTATTTCATCTGCCATTACGTTCCGAGTTCAAATTCCGTCGAGGTCGACTTTGCCTTTCATCCTTTCGGGGTCGATAAATTAAGTACCAGTTACGCACTGGGATCGATGTAATCGACTTAATCTGTTTGTCTGTCCTTGTTTGTCCCCTCTGTGTTTAGCCCCTTGTGGGTAGTAAAGAAATAGATATACATTGTTTGAATAAATATAAGATGGGCTTACAAAAGCTAAAACATGGTAGACCCACTAGGTCAAGAGAACCAGGAACAAACAAACATACCCTGATATTAGTGGTGTTGGTTCTGGTTAACTAATTAGTCTTGCAGACTTTTTATGGTGAGGTGGGAGTGGAAAGGGGATGAGAATTTCGAAATTTATAGCAAGCATGCCGTTTTCAAGACCATTAATGTCAATAAATAACACCAGTCCATTTCCAAATTTACCAAATGGGGTGGTGGAGATGGCTGTAGCAGGGTTGTGAAGGATCATGATTTTCTCAAATATTTCATGCTAAAATTATCAAATTCTGTCCTCTCATTTGATCTTTTGCTCTCTCTCTTTCTCTCCCTCTCAAACACATCAAATCCACTCACTAGGCTTTGGTTGGCCTGGGTGCTATAGTAAAAGATACTTGCTCAAGGTGCTGCACAGTAGGACTGAACCCAAAACCACATGGTTGGCAAGCAATCTTCTTACCACACAGCCATACCTGCGCCTATTGAATTTTAAAGCATTTTAGGAGTTACAAGCTCGGAGAATGTAACTTATTCCCCCCTCACCCTGCCTCATGTTGGTTGCAGCTCAATATTTGCTGGGGCCTAGCATCGAAGGACAGAACTAAATACTACCAGGTGTTTACTACATAAAGCAGTCTACTATTTCAGCTAATTGTAATAAAAGCTTTTTTTTTACTTAATTACCTCTACATAGCTTGTATACATAATCAAGAATAACTTATAACATGTTCTTACAGCTCTTTCAGCAAGCATAGCACTTATATTTTTAATGATATAAATATATATATGTGGAGGCACAATGGTCCAGTGGTTAGGGCAGCGGACTCGCAGTTGTAGGATCGCGGTTTCAATTCCCAGACCGAGCATTGTGAGTGTTTATTGAGCAAAAATACCTAAAGCTCCATAAGGCTCCAGCACGGGGTGGTGGCAATCCCTGCTGTACTCGTTCGCCAAAACTTTCTCTCACTCTTTCTTCTGTTGGCCTGCTTGCTTAGCATGTGGGGTGGCGTCATATCAAGGCTAAAACAATGCGAAGCGCATTGTGACCAGCGATGTGTAGCAACATCTAATAGCCTGGTCGGTCACGGTGATTACGGTGATATATATATATATATATAAGGTTGAGTAAAAAGTAAGTAATGTTTTGAACCATGAAGAATTTGTACTGGATTTTTTCAGAGTTAGGAATTTTTTATAAACATTTTTTGCAGTTGTCTGATAATACAGACATAGACTTGCCCAAATGCATCAAAAATTAACATTGATATTTTTTTCACTGTTGTTACAATCATCTGAAATGGGACTGACAAAATGTGATGATATTCGAGCAATTTTGCTATTCATCTTCAAAAAAGGACGTAAAGCAGCTGAAACTACTTGTGATATCAGTGAACCATTTGATGAGGAAACGACCAGTGAGTGGTCAGCTTGAAATGGGTTTAAACAATTTTGCAGTGGAGAGCTGAGCTTTGAAGATCGTGAGTGTAGTGGACGCCCATCTGTCATTTATGACTGTCAACTAAAGACTGTCATTGAGAAAGATCCACATAACAAACACTCGAGAACTGGCAAAAGAACTTCAAGTTTGCCAGAAAACTGCCTGCAACCATTTGTTTGCAATTGGAAAATCAAAAAAAGCGTGACAAAACGGTATCACACAATTTGAAAAAAATCAGAAAATGTGCAGATATGAAATTTGTTCGTTGCTTCTTCTCCATAACCAGACTGATCCATTTCTTGACCATATCGTAACTTGCAATGAAAAGTGGATTCTGTACAATAATAAAAAAAACCTTCTTCACAGTGTTTGGACCAAAATGAAGCACTGAAAACCTTCCCTAAACCCAAGCTTTTCAAAAAGAAGGTTATGGCGATTGTTTAGTGGTGTACTGCTGGACTCATCCACTACAACTTCTTAAAACCCGGAAAAATTATTACTGCTGAAACATATTGCCATAAAACTGCCCAAATGAATGAAAAACTACTACTCCTCCGTCCCAGATTGGTCAATAGAAGAGATCCAATCCTTCTTCATGACAGTGCTCGACCACACGTTTCACTAACGACACTCCAAGTTGAAGGAACTTGGCTACGATGTTCTTCTCCAGACCTTTCTCCTACCGACTACCACTTTTTCAAGCACCTTGATGGTTTCCTGCGGAAGATGGAGTTCAAAAATCAAACCAATGCTGAAAGTGCATTCAAAAAGTTTATCAGCTCCAGAACTCCAGATTTTTATGTTACCGGAATAAACAAACTTGTAACTCGTTGGCAAAAATGTTTTGATTTTAATAGTATTTACTTTGATCAATAAAATTTCCGCATTGTTAAAATATATTGTGTTGAATATATCATGTTTCAAAACATTGCTTACATTTTACTCAGCCTAATATATATCATCATCATCATCATCGTCGTTTAACGTCTGTTCTCCATGCTAGCATGGGTTGGACGGTTCGACCGGGGTTCTGGGAAGCCAGAAGGCTGCACCAGGCTCCAGTCTAATCTGGCAATGTTTCTACAGCTGGATGCCCTTCCTAACGCCAACCACTCCGTGAGTGTAGTGGGTGCTTTTTACGTGCCACCTGCACAGTATATATATATATATATATATATATATATATAATTATTATTTGAGGGAATAAAATCCAACCTTACAAGGAAAACAAATTCAATTTAGAAATACTAAATCAAATTTCACACAATATAATATATATATAAAAAATTAGAAAAAAACACCTTTTATCAATTCAAAATGAACAATTAAATAACAATAAAATGTCAATGATTAAGTAAATTGCAAAAAAATAATAAAAGCGTATATAATTTATATATACGTATATAATGTGAGTGGATTTGGTAGATGGAGACTGAAAGAAGCCTGTTGTATATATATGTATACATATATATGTATGTATGTGTGTGTATATGTTTGTATGTCTGTGTTTGTCCCACCAACATTGCTTGACAACCGATGCTGGTGTATTTACGTCCCCGTAACTTAGTGGTTCAGCAAAAGAGACCGATAGAATAAGTACTAGGCTCACAAAGACTAAGTCCCGGGGCCCGATTTGCTCGACTAAAGGTGGTGCTCCAGCATGACAACAGTCAAATGACTGAAACAAGTAAAAGAATACAAGAATATCATCATCCTCATTGTTTAATGTCTGTTTTCCATGCTGGCATGGGTTGGATGGTTTGACTGAGGTCCGGAAAGCCAGCAGCTGCAGCACCAGGCTCCAATCTGATCTGGCAGAGTTTCTACAACTGGATGCTTTTCCTAATGCCAACCACTCTGTGAGTGTAGTGGGTGCTTTTTACATGCCGCCGGCACAGGAGCCAGTCAGGCGTCCCTGGCATCGTTCATGTTCGGATAGTGCTTTTTATGTGCCACTGGCACTGGAGCCAGTCAGACGGACCTGGCATCAACCGCGTTTGGATGGTATATTTTTACCTGCCAGCAGCCACCATGGGAGCCAATCAGTGGGCACTGGCTGTGGCTGTGGTTTTGGTTTTACTTGACTCAACAGGTCTTCTCAAGCATATCATATCGCCCAATGCATCAAGGGTACTTTTACATATATATATATATATATATATAGGCTATGTTCACCTGGTTTGAATTTAATTATGCTGAATAATTCAAACTATCTAATCTTGCCAAATATAATCACCTCCCACTCAGTCACACCCCCCATTACACACATATACACACGTGCACACACACCCACACACACATACACACACACACACACCTATATTCACATTCTTCTCTTTGTCAGTGGTGATATCTTCATTGTCCTCGCATTCCAAAGTCCTGGAGGCGAGAAAACAGAACAGTTCATGCCGCTGCCTCCACCACCACCACCACCACCACCAACAACAACAACAATTCCCTCCCTCCTTCCCCACCGCACACACGCACACACACTCTTCAGAATTAGTTTGTTGCATACCGTCTCCACCCAGTTACACCTAACCAATACCCACCTCATGGCTGTCACCCCATGTTATGCTCTAACCACACTACCTCCACCCTACATATTTGTTTTCTACTAATCCTTCTTCTTGAATTGTCTACACCGAGAAGATGGGGTGGGAATCCTCTTTTATGTTGAGAGGTTGTTTTGTTTTGTTTTTTTGTTTCTTTTATATTTTGTTTAAAAAAATCCATAGGTGCAGGAGTGGCTGTGTGGTAAGTAGCTTGCTTCCCAACCACATGGTTCCGGGTTCAGTCCCACTGCGTGGCACCTTGGGCAAGTGTCTTCTACTATAGCCTCGTGTGGACCAAAGCTTTGTGAGTGGATTTGGTAGACGGAAACTGAAAGAAGCCCGTCGTATATATGTATATGTATATATATGTATGTATGTGTGTGTCTGTGTTTGTCCCCCTAGCATTGCTTGACAACCGATGCTGGTGTGTTTATGTCCCCGTTACTTAGCGGTTCAGCAAAAGAGACCGATAGAATAAGTACTGGGCTTACAAAAGAATAAGTCCCGGGGTCGAGTTGCTCGATTAAAGGCGGTGCTCCAGCATGGCTGCAGTCAAATGACTGAAATATGTAAAAGAGTAAAGAGAGTAAAGAGAGGTGCAGGCATGGCTGTGTGGTAAGAAGCTTGCCTCCCAAACACATGGCTCCTGGTTCAGTCCCACTGTGTGTTTGGGACCTTAGGCAACTGTCTTCTGCTGTAGCCCCAGACCAACCAAAACCTGATGAATGAATTTGGTAGACAGAAACTGAAAGAAGCCTGTCAATTATATGCGTGTGTTTGTGTCTGCTTGACAACTGGTATTGGTTTGTTTATGTCCCTGTAACTTAGCAGCTCAGTTAAAGGGACAAAATAAGTACCAGGCTCTAAAGTAAATAGGTAATGGGGTCAATTCATTGAACTAAAAACCTTCCGAGGCGGTGCTCCAGCATGACTGAAACAAGGAAAAGATTAAAGATTATAAGATTAAGATATACTCTGCTAAACTTATTATTTTTATAAAATGTGGAGTTTATGAATATACACCCACCATGTGACTTTTTGTTTTTTAACCTTTCACCTTTTAAGAAATTTCTGCACCTCTCTGTGTTTTAAACATACCTGTAATTACTTTAAACAAGTAATTGTGACCATGATACCTTGGGCAAGCACCTTCTACTATAGCATTGGGCCAACCAAAGTTTTGTGAGTGGAAACTGAAAGAACCCTATCATATATATATATATATATATATATATATATATATATGTGTGTGTGTTAAATGTAAAAAAATACAAACTGGGACAAGAACGCAAAACACTTAGAAGACGATACAAAAAACACGGATGGGACATTCGAAGCCCTCAATCTTCAGTCAAGAACCGGATCATCTTCGCAATTTCGGCTGTCCCCTCTCCCACCCACTTGGCTGGTGCTAGTGTGTTTGCATCCCTGTAACTAAATGGTTTGGCAAAAAAAGACCAATAAAATAAGAACCAGACTTAAAAAATGGAAACAAAAAAGTCCGGGGGGGGGGGGTCGATCAATTTGACTAAAAATTCTTCAAAGTGGTCCCCCCAGCATGGCTGCAGTCTAATGACTGAAACAAGAAGATAAAAGTGTTTCTAAAATTTATAATTAGCAGAAAAAATAGTCTTTAACCTTTTTTGAAATACACTGTCTGTTGCAAGTAATTTTGAGAATTATAGGCGTAGGAGTGGCTGTATGGTAAGTAGCTTGTTTACCAACCACATGGTTCCAGGTTCAGTCCCACTGCGTGGCACCTTGTATCACAACTATCATTTAGTATCACAACTAAGTCAGTGTAATTTCTACTTCAGCACAACACTAACTAAACAAACATATTTTCATCTCTGGGGAAAATAATCCATATTAGTCTAGTCTCTAGCCTTTCGTGTATTCCATATGGGAGGCCATACAAGGAGCTTGGGGTTGCTCCACATACCCCAATAAGGATTATTTTGGTTCCTTCTCGAGCCACGCCTGGCTCATAAGGGCCGGTTTCCTTGACGTATAGGTTCCCCACCTGGACAGGATGCCAGTCCGTCGCAGGTGAGCTGCAAGATGCAGGAGGAAAGAGCGAGAGAAATTTGTGGCGTAAGAGTCAGCAGAAGTTCACCATTACCTTCTGCCGGAGCTGCGTGGAACTTAGTTGTTTCACTCATAAACACACTCTTTACCTGGTCTGAGATTCGAACCCGCGATCGCAAGTCCGCTGCTCTAACCACTAGGCCATATGCTTCCATTGTTTTGGTTAGTAAAGTAAAGGACAACATTAACCTTTTCGCATTCAGATTTCTTTGTCACGTGTAATAATTGTTTATTCACACTGTTTTTGATTAATCAGGCATTGTCTTGTAACTTCAAGATTTCAATGGCATGTTTGTATAATTTTAGAATGACATTGTAGGGTAAGTGTGAGAGGCTGGATCTGTTCAGTTTTAAATATATCGGAAACTACCACCTGTGTCATCTCTTGTGAAAGGTAGAAGAGTCCAGTTTGCTGGACATTGTTGTAGAACTGAAAACGAGGCAATTTCTACTCTTTTCCTCTGGAAGCCATCTGTTCGCGATACCAGAGGGCATACACTCTCCTACTCTGATGTAATCTCCAGGGATACAGGCATCCAGCAACAGGACCTTCGTAATGCTATGATGGACCGTGAGGTCTGGCGCAACATAGTAAATTCCATTGTCTCGACCACGGTCAAACAATCAATGATGAGGATTAACATAAAACTGGTAGAATATTTGGGTCAGATATGGTCGGATTAAGTGCCAAAGAGTTAATGACTTCTTATTGCTCCCTGGACAGTCTATACCACCTGTCTTTTTGATGTACAGAAGTTAGGTATCAGGCTTATTGTGTGATTTGTGGCACTTTTTTTTTTACCTTTTTTAAATAGATTCCTTATATTACAGCTTATGTAGAGTAGATCTGTCATGCTCCTGTTCAGTATCACAAATCTATATATTTCTTTACTGCCCACAAGGGGCTAAACATAGAGGGGACAAACAAGGACAGACAAAGAGATTAAGTCGATTACATTGACTCCAGTGCGAAACTGGTGCTTTATTTATTGACCCCGAAAGGATGAAAGGCAAAGTCGACCTCGGCGGAATTTGAACTCAGAACGTAACGACAGACGAAATACCAAGTGTTTCGCCCCGGCGCGCTAACGTTTCTGCCAGCTCGCCGCCTTAGTATCACAAATCTATATGTTGTAACTAGCACTGCAGATGTGTTGATAAGTACAGAGAGTTATTCTAACAGTTAAATTTATTTTTATTTTCCCTCTCTCTCTTTCGGAGAGGCGCTGAGCACCTACACGCACATATACACACACGGCAGTAACTCCCGCCTACCGAATTCAATCACAAAGCTTCGGTCAGCTCGGGACTATAGTGGAAGACACCTGCCCAAAGTGCCACGCAGTGGGACTGAACCCGGTCAAAGTTTTTTTCTTGTTTTTTGGGGTTTTTTTTTTTTTTCTCATTCAGGCACCTTCCACACAAAATACAGGTTCTACTCTCGTCTATGCTGAAACATTTGTAAAATATGGAAATCCAAATTATTCAGTTCCTTCACTGCTTATTCTTCTTACTCATTTTCTTGTTAGAATTCTTGCTTTTGCTCCATTGCAAAAAAGACGTATCTCGGTCTCCATACTAAACCACTTAACGTTACCGAAGAGACTTTCAAGCTGAGGACATTCATAGAATACAATTTCATGGTAGATGAACTTAGTCTTTTCCCTCATCTCACTTTCCCCACCTGTAGTTTTTTTTTCATTTTTAATTAGCCCACTTACAGGTAAACAAGCTTGGGTGAAAGGAAATCTAGAAATGTTGTCTGAGCAACCAAGAAACAGCATGATTGATTGTTCCTTCATTAACTCACATATTCTGCCGTAATATTTCGTTTCATCCGTATACATTTCAGCGTACATATTTTTGGAAGTTTCTGGTGGTGAAGGCGTCGAAACCAAAAGAGATTTTGTCAGTTTCAACCTTTGAGTCCTCTCTGCTTCTCAACAATTGTTCAGATTTTTCTTTATCAGTTTCACCTTCAACTAGTCTTGTTAGGTATTTACAATGTAAAGGATTTTCTTGCCAATGTTTTCAACTTGACACTTTCAAATAATCCCCATTTCAGGTGTGTGTCCCCACTACACCTTAGCTCTTAACACCTGTTTATTCTTTAAACCTGTGTTTAATATTTATTGTCTTTGCTGAAGACAGCAGTTTTTTTTTTGTTTTTTGTTTTTTGTTTTCTTTACATTTGAATATAATCCTTTGTGTGTCAGCTTTTTGGATAGTATAACTCTAAAGGCAGTCATTATGTTTCTTATTTTCCTGTCATGTCCTGCCCAGTTCACTTTGTATTCAGTTTAACTTTTTAGACTGTCCAAAGCATTTTCATAACTTTGTCCTAAATATCCATGCTTGTTTTTCAGATTTTTAGTTAGCCCTTGTTTGATATGTTCTGAATAATACAAAGCTTTGTGATTGGAAAAAAAAATTATGAATGCGTATCATATATATGATTACCAGGTATATATATGGTTACCAGGGAAATATATTTTGTGTGTTACGTGTGACATACAGGTAGAACAAAGAGTGAAGCAACATTTTGACTATAACTTATTACTGGAAATACTAGGTTATCCATACCTATTTCTTTACTACCCACAAGAGGCTAAACACAGAGAGGACAAACAAGGGCAGACAAACAAACGGATTAAGTCAATTATATCAACCCCAGTGCGTAACTGGTACTTATTTAATCAACCCCGAAAGAATGAAAGCAAAGTCAACCTCGGCGGAATTTGAACTCAGAACGTAGTGGCTGACGAAATACCGCTAAGCATTTCGCTCGGCGTGCTAATGATTCTGCCAGCTTGCCGCCTTAGTTTTTTTATAAACAGCTGGGATTACCACCACCCCCTGCCGGAGCCGCATGGAGCTTTAGGTGTTTTTGCTCAATAAACACTCACAACGCTCGGTCTGGGAATTGAAATCGCAATCCTACGACCGCGAGTCCGCTGCCCTAACCACTGGGCCATTGCGCCTCCACAATAGGTTGTCCATACCTATTAACTTATTCTAAGTATTAACCTTCTGTGACTATAACAGTCCTTTTTTCATTTGTGTGTGTTTTATTTGGATAGTTCACGGGTTCTTTAGTATTTCTAATACTTTGGTTAGTTCAAATGCTTTATCTCTTGGCTCTTTATCTAATATTATTCTAGTAGTGGCTGTGTGGTAAGTAGCTTGCTAACCAACCACATGGTTCCGGGTTCAGTCCCACTGCGTGGCATCTTGGGCAAGTGTCTGCTGCTATAGCCCCGGGCCGACCAATGCCTTGTGAGTGGATTTGGTAGACGGAAACTGAAAGAAGCCTGTCGTATATATGTATATATATATATGTGTGTATATGTGTTCGTGTGTCTATGTTTGTCCCCCTAGCATTGCTTGACAACCGATGCTGGTGTGTTTACGTCCCCGTCACTTAGCGGTTCGGCAAAAGAGACCGATAGAATAAGTACTGGGCTTACAAAGAATAAGTCCCGGGGTCGATTTGCTCGACCAAAGGCGGTGCTCCAGCAAATGACTGAAACAAGTAAAAGAGTAAAGAGTAAAAGAGTAATCTTCTTAATTTTCTTTCTTCAAACGTTTGCATAGTGCATTTTTCTAAACCAAATTTCATATCTGTTTCTCTAGTGAATCTTCATACCGTCCAAAGAATGTTTCCACCTCAGCATGAAATTGTCTATATATAGAAAGTATGGTCTCTTATCCTTCCATAACATTTGTATCCAAACGTTATGATTAGTTGTGCTAACGCTTTAACATTTATACTGGCTGTATCCAGCCAAAATGTTCTCCCTGCTTTATTATGTTCAAATTGGCCCAATCTGGCCTCTCACACCAGCCCTACTATATAATTCTAAAAATGAATAGTTACTTCATCAAAATCTCAAAGCTACAAGATAATGCAGGATTAATTCAAAACAATGCGAATAAATAAGAATTACATTTCACAGAATAATGTGAATGCTTGAAGGGTTAAATGCCTGGCTGGAAAGAAGTGGTGATGGGGAGTGCACTTGGAATATCATTCTTCAAATAGGGACCACAACTGATTTTATTAATTCTTTCTTCGAATCTTTTCGGTTTGAACGGCAGTTTTTTAAAATAATTTCCATGTAACTAAACACTTTTAAACTTCATATACTGGTAGAATGTGTTTATAAAACATCTTTTTCTCTTGGCTTTATTGAGAAAATTCTATGGTTTGTAAGATATTTGTTGTTGTTTTTTCTTCAATTTCTGCAATTTCAACCAATCAATGACGTCTATTGAGGTAAAAAACCATTCTGTGGCGTATGAATATGTCCCTCGTTTAAGAAACAGATTGGCTTTATTTACATTTGTGAAGAAAAAAAGATATCCTGCCCCCCCACCCCTAACCCTAAAACAGATTGAAATGCAATAGATCGATACTAGGGTCATAATTATGGGTGACAATTTCATATGACACCGCTAGAAAAAAAAACTGCCGTTCAAACCGAAAAGATCCCCTTCTTCTATTTGTAACCACAGAATTGTTTTGTCATTTTATTTGTGATGTGATTGGTTTGCCATTTATATCATGGCTACTATTTTCATGATCCACATAATAGGAAACAATATCAAAAGCCAACTGGTTGCCGATCCATTTCATACTCAAATTCATACCTGTTCAGTTTCTCAAATGTTTTCAGAAATATGCTTTTGCCAAGAGGTGGTATTTTGGTGATAAAAATCATTATCATCATCATCATCATCATTATTGGATTTTTTTGTAAATCTTTCATTCCTTTTAATGTTCCCTCATCTAGAGCTCTGCACATGTGGCAAATAATTAAATTATTGCTTCTGACAGAGTGGAAGCATAACTTTATTATGTGTCTGATAATTATACAAACATACATTCGTAAATACACGCATGCGCACACACACTCACATACTCACACACACATACACACACTCATGTTGTTGTCATTGGATGCAGTCATAAAAAAGCATCACCAACATCCACTTCCTACAGAAGATGAGACCGAGATGAACTAGAAACATTAATGGTGTTAGGGATGTCAGTGTTCCAAGCTAAACGGAAAGGACTGCTAATGAAAAATCATTGATTAAGAAAAATTACAGAGAAACAAAATCAATGTTTTCAACATGTTTGGATGAAAAGTTGCTCCCTATAGATGTATGTCATCACCATCATCATTGTCAGCACAATTTCAACATCCACTTTTTTCATGTTCACGATCAGACAAAATTTGTCGAAACAGATTTATCTACAACCAGATGCCCTTCCTGTTGCCAACAGTCGACTTTTTTTTTTCAAGCAAGGTAATATTTCTTTTTCCATGACCAGAGATGCTTTTCATGGAAGACAGGAAACGAAGGACACCACTTGTATGAAGGTGACACTCCTTTACAACCATCATGCTAAGTCAAAGCAACAACACAGTAACACGCACACGCATACACACATATACATATGCAATGGTCTTCTTTCAGTTTCTCTCTACCAAATCCTCTCACAAGGCTTTGGTCTGCTCATGTCTATTGTTGAAGGCATTTTCCCTAGTTGCCAAGCAGTGGGACTGAGCCCAAAACCATGTGGTTGGAAAGCAAACTTCACACCACACGGCCATGCCCACCCTACATATCTATCTATCTATCGGTCAGTCTGTCTCACTGTCTCTTTTTGTCTGTCTAACTCTATCATTTTATCTGTCTATTTAATATCTATCACCGATGCTAGCATGGAAGGTGGACGTTAAACGATGATGATGATAATGATGATGATGATCTGACCAGGAGTGACTGTGTGGTAAGAAGCTTGCTTCCCACCCATGTGGTTCTGGGTCCAGTCCCACTGCATGGCACCTTGGGCAGGTCTTCTGTAACCTTGGACTGACCAAAACCTTACAAGTAGATTTTGTACATAGAAGTTGAAAAACACTATTGTATTTGCGTGTTTGCCCCCCCCCCCCATCACACTTGACAACCGGTGTTGGTGTGTTTACATCCCTGTAACTTAGTGGTTTGGCAAACGAGACCGATAGAGTAAGTACCGAGCTTTAAAAAGTAATAAGTTCTGGGATCAATTCATTCGACTTAAAATTCAAGGTGGTGCCCCAGCCTGGCCGGAGTCTTAATGATTGAAACAGATAGAGGATGAAAGACGCGCGCGTGTGTGTGTGTGTGTGTGTTTCCATTAATATAAGTATAAAGATGATGGTTTACATTGTTTGATTGTACGTGTGTGTTTCTAAATCTCTATGTATGATGGCTGTGTACCAATACATGTCACTGCCTTGTATACATAATCTGTGTGTGTGTGTGTGTGTGTGTGTGTGTGTTCTTATGTCCACATGACGAATCTTTGTTGAGATCTTATATTGTCTTAAGTAGCCATTCTCTCCAGAATTGAATTTTTCCCTTGTTGTTGTTGTTGTCGTCGTCGTCGTCGTCTCATATTTAAACTTATCATTTACTATACACAATTTGTTGATTTTTTTTTTTTTTTAGTTAATTAATTCTCTTTAGTTGCGGCTGTTGTTGTTGTTGTTGTTGTTATTATTATTTTATTATTATTATTATTATTATTATTATTATTATTGCTGTTCTTGTTGATATTGTCATCATAGTGCTGGTGCTATTGTTGAATTAGATAACTATGATTAACAGTCATCCACAACAAGATTTCTTCCTGAAGAATATGGAGAAGAATGGAGAATTCTTTGTAATTTGTTTTACACTCAAGATGTGTTTTTTTTTTTTAAAGTAGTTATTTAATTTCTCCCTCCTATTAACCAGAGTTAAGTTTTGTCATTTTCCATAGCATCATTCTCCACACTTCTTCCTCTCTCTTTCTCTCTCTCTCCATAGATTCTATAACTGACTGGCTTTTTAATTAAATATAGAGACAGACAGACATATATTTAATTACTGTTAGCTGTTACACTGATTTTAAGTAACAGGTTTGTTTTTTTTACTTCAGATCCTTTCATACGACCACTGTGTCACTTTAACTGTAATCACTCAAAAGTTCCTTGGATCCTAGGGCCACATGCCGTGCTTGAGAAGACCTATTGAGTCATGTTACATCGAAATCAAATCACATACAAATGGAAATTGCAGTTGTGATCCCCGTGCCGGTGGCACATAAAAAGCACCGCTCGAACATGGCCGATGCCAGCACCGCCTTGATTGGGTTCTTGTACTGGTGGCACATAAAAAGCATCCACTACACTCATGGAGTGGTTGGCATTAGGAAGGGCATCCAGCTGTAGAATCACTGCCAGATCAGACTGGAGTCTGGTTCAGCCTCCTGGCTTCCCAGACCCCAGTTGAACTGTCCAGCCATGCCAGCATGGAAAACGGACGTTAAACGATGATGATATTATATATATATATATATATATAAACATGCACTGGTGGCTTCTTATCAAAACTTGTAGATGTCTGTCTCATTTTTTTCTTTATGCATTTTTTCTACATTGGAATCAACTTTTATTTGTTTAAGTTAAAAAATATTCCTTTATCACATTAATTATCTGTCTTTTCTTATTTTTACATTATCCTCCACCACACTAAAAAAAAAAATGGTTGTTTTACTCCCAATTTTTTCTAACTTTTGTTATACTTTTGTCTTGTATTCTATAATCCAATTTCCACAATATTCTATTATGAAAAAACACACGTTTGTTATTTCAAGAGCAGTATGTTTGGTTACATGTTTAAGTTGTACAGTTACACTCACAAAAGTGATGTGGTTTCCCCAAAAAGTGCTGTCATTAGGTTGGAGCACAGTCCCCTAAATCATTCTTGCTAAAGACACCAATTCCTTCAGTATATTTTCTATATTTGGAACTGAAATCTCAGAATGGTATGTCTTGGCATCATTCAGCAAGACTTTTGTTAGCCGCTCTCCAGCCATCTATTTAAAACTGTATACAGCTATGGTACGACCACACTTGGAATTCGCATCATCAGTTTGGAATCCCTATCTTGCTCAGAACATTGACCTCCTGGAATCTGTCCAGAGACGTGCAACCAAACGCATACCCTCCATCAGGACCCTACCATATTCTGAGCGCCTTGTTTCCCTGGGCATGGATTCACTGAAGCTCCGGCGTCTGGCGACGGACTTGGTAAACACACCACAAGGTTATCAACCACCTCACCACAAACAACACTGAACACCTTTTTGATCTCCATGTGTCTAACACACGTGGACATGCCTACAAAGTCAGAAAACAGCACAGCTCCATGACTTTCGGAAACATTTTTTCACGCTCAGGGTTGCTGAAGCGTGGAATAAACTGCCTGCATCAGTTGTTGACTGCCATGACACTGCATCCTTTAAGGCCCTCATGCTTCCCGAAATCCGTCGAAACTACACCTGATTATATATACACTTTAGATGAGTTGTAGTGCACCTGAGCACTGTACACAATTATTATTATTATTATTATTATTATTATTATATATAAGGGGTAGGAGTGGCTGTGTGGTAAGTAGCTTGCTTACCAACCTCATGGTTCCAGGTTCAGTCCCACTGTGTGGCACCTTGGGCAAGTGTCTTCTACTATAGCCTCAGGCTGACCAAAGCCTTGTGAGTGGATTTGGTAGACGGAAACTGAAAGAAGCCTGTCGTATATATGTATATATATGTGTGTGTGTGTTTATGTGTCTGTGTTTGTCCACCCAACATTGCTTGACAACCGATGCTGGTGTGTTTACATCCCCGTAACATAGCGGTTCGGCAAAAGAGACCGATAGAGTAAGTACTAGGCTTACAAAGAATAAGTCCTGGGGGTCAATTTCCTCGACTGAAGGCGGTGCTCCAGCATGGCCGCAGTCAAATGACTGAAACAAGTAAAAGAGTATATCTCTATAAAAGTAATAGCTCCAAACTTTTATTTGTGTGGTTTCTAAGATATTTTAAGGCCACACCAGGGGTTCTCGGTTCTCAACCATTTTTTACCTATGGATCCCTTTGATTCTTGTTTTACTCAGTCAGACCCTTATAACTATTCAATGTTTTAAAAATCCTATTATATTTTTAGAATTTAATTTTATTAGGAGCTGTGTATAAAAAAAAATTGTTTAGATATTTTGTATATAGCAGAAGTTTAAATAATTTATTGTAGATAAATTTTAACATCAAAATTTTATAAGGACCCCCAAGGGCCATATAGACTCCCAAGAGCCATATAGACCCCCCAAGGGCCATATAGACTCCCAAGGGCCATATAGACCCCCAAGGGCCATATAGACCCCAGTTGAGAACCACCAGTCTAGCTTTGTATTCCTAGTTTATACAGTGTTAACAGTAATTTTAACAAGTTGTTTTGTGGCTAACCCTTTTTAATTTGAACCCTCCAAAAACAATCACTGGTTCCTCTTTTACACACACAGATCTAAGCTAAAACCTTCCAGTGGAATTTTGTATTGATTTATGTTCCAAACAGTAATGAAGGTTAATAAAGACAATGTTATTTTACTGAATTCTTCATTATTTTCGGCTTTCATTGAAATGAAGGCGATGTATTTCAACAGAAATATGCTAACAAAGGGTTTGGACAGCGCCAATGTTTGTGTCTGTAAGTAGATTCTTGAGAGAGTGAGAGAGATAGAGAAGTTGGTAGACAAATAGACAAGTTAACTCTAATTGAAATTATTCCAGTCATTTGGAAATAATGATGATAATAATAAAAACAAAAAGAACTTTATGGAACACACAACTAGTTAGTTTGACATCAATTTAGAAGTGAATTTCAGAATTATTATTTCATGTCTATAGCAAATCATTTCTTCTCTTCCTCAAATCGTTCAAACAACAGATGTTTGGAAGTCTAAGGATTGTTGTTTGTGATTTTGAATAGATTGAAAATTGTGTTTGCACAATTTTTGGAGAACATTCTGACAGGAGTCGTGATGAGCATGATTATTCCATAGACTTCCATTTTTAGATTCAAAATAAGAGAAAGAGTAAGGTAAGAAACTACCAGCTCAGAGGATATTATTTCATATCCACTGCAGGTATTCATCATCATCATCATCATCATCTCCATCATCATTTTAATTAATGTCCACTTTTCCATGCTGGCATGGGTTGGACAGAATTTGTTGAAGCAGATTTCCTACAGTCAGATACATCTTCCTGTCTCTAACTTTCACCTGTTTCCAAGCAGGGTAGTAAATTGTACAAAGAAGCACCTTAATGACCAGCTCTATATTACAACATCTGTTAGTCTGGTTAATAAAATGTTACACTGAGATATATATGTAAGTGTGTGTGTGTGTGTGTGTTACATAATATATATTCATATTCAAAACCATGAATATTATTGATAGTGGCTTCAAGATCATTGTCAATTCTTGTTAAAGAATGATAAATTTGTTGTATTTAGGAATGGTCATTTTGCCAGTTTAGCCAATAAAAACACACGCACTATATATTTGGTGTTAATTTGCTTCAGCTTTATTTATTTTTTATTTTTTACATTAATCTTAACCGTATTTCGGCCAGAGTTCTTTCGTCACTAAACTGGCAAAATGACCATTCCTAAATACAACAATATCTGTTTCAACACACGATTTCACATCAAAAATCTTGCAAAACAAATATATAAACGTAAAAATGATAAATCTGCATGCTACCAAAGTATAAAGTAAACCTTCAGCTTAAATGTAAGATTGTTTTTATTATTATTACTGATCATTAAAAACAAATGTTAATATAGGACAGACAGATGCATAGATGTGCATATTGGTTAAATGCCTCCTACTATAGTGCCCTAAAGTCCAACCCCTCCTCAAAGCGGTAGGGTGGTGTAAACAGGCAGTGTCAGAGCTATACCGTCGGGGACTTCGGTTCCTGGTAGGGCCACCCAAGGTGGATTGGTCTGGCATCGAGCGGTATTAGGGCCACAGCCTGGTGAAAATTCCAAGAGGCGTCTGATCAGCAACCGGCGGCTTTGAGGTCGTTCTCTCCCTGCGTCTGTGGAGACTCCGCAGCAAACAGGGCGTCCCATCACTCGGGATATGCATGTGGGATGTCGGGGCCGCTTGTGAATTCAATATTCCCACGAAACTTCTATGAGAGAAGAAGCCGGCTCAACCGCGCCCTGGGTGAACGCTGTCACAAGTACAAGTACAAGTAAGTAAGTACTATAGTGCCAGGTGAACCGATGCCATCTGAGTGAATTTGGTGCACGGAAAATGAGTGGAAGCCTATTGTATATACGTGTGTGTTTGTGTTTGTCTCCACCACCACAAGCACTTGACAACCGGTGTTGGTTTGTTTATAGTCCCATGGCATTAATGGTTCTGCAAAAGAAGAAACGCAGAATAAGAACCAGACATGAATGAATAGTACTGAGTCAATCTGTTTAGATAAACCCTTTAAGATAGTAACCCCTACATGGCTGCCGTCCAATAACTGAAGCAAGTAAAAGATAGACAGGCAGATAGATAATGCACGACAAAATAAGATCTTTTATCCTGTTTAAGTCATTAGACTGTGGTTATGCTGGGGTGCTGCCTTGAAGAATATTTTTCAGTCAAATCAACCCCAGGACTTTTTTGTTCTTCTAAACATGGTGCTTATTCTATTGGTTTCTTTTTGATGAACTACTAAGTTAAAGAGACAAGCGGTGGTGGGTGACAAATACACACACAAACAAATATATATATATATATATTTGGACTTCTTTCAGTTTCTGTCTACCAAATCCATTCACAAGACTTTAGTCGACCTGAGGTGATAGAAGACACTTGCCCAAAGTACCACACAGTGGGACTGAACCCAGAACCCCGTGGTTGGGAAACAAACCTGTTAACATACAGCCACGCCTACATATGGAGTAGATTTCACTATGACTACCTTAGTAGTAAAATTTTGTTTGTTGATTACCGTTGGTTGGTTTAAGTATTAAAACTATACAGTGTCGCAATAAAAATGTTTTGAACCATGTACTCTTAGTCGTAAGCCAAGATACATGAAAAATGTCGAGGGGAATCTGACTCCCAGAGACCTCAAAACAGAAGAATTCTGACACGGCAAAAAAAAGAAGTCGTTGCTGTCTCTGAAAGAGAAAGAAAACAAAAAGAACGAACTTTCAGTACACACAAAAATGTGCACGCGTGAGCACACACACACACACACACACACACATACACACTCACGCACATACTATGCTTTGACACTGAGTAATTCATATCAAAGACACAAACACACACACACGCACACAATGGTATTTTCTTTTAAGTAATCTTCTGAATTAAAAGAAAATATTAGTGTTTTGTTTTGTGTGTGTGTGTGTGTATGGATTGTGTATGTGTCTCCTTGTGTGTGTGTGTGTGTGTGTGTGTATATCTTATGTAATTTCATGATTTATGAATGACATTTGTTTTAGATGAGTCTCATCTTTCCCCTCTCTCTCTCTCTCTCTCTTTATCTGTGTTGGTGTATATATATAATAATATATATATATCATATATATATATATATACATATATATATATATAATATACATATATATATATACATACATATATATATACATATATATATACATATACTATATATACATACATATATATACATACATACATATATATATATACATACATATATATATATTATACATACATACATATATATACATACATACATATATATATATACATATATATACATACATATATATATATATATTACATATATACATATATATATATATATACATTTATATATATATATATATATATATATATATATATAACTTTGTTTACTGTATATAGTGTATTTATATATATCTAATGTATATACATACATTGTGTGTGTGTGTGTGTGTGTGTGGTGTGTGTGTGGTGTGTGTGTGTGGTGGGTGTGGGTGTGTTGTCACTTGTTTCTGAATGTCTGTGTCTGATTATGTTTTAGAGGTGTTTGTGCTGTGGATAAAGTATTCTATGAAATTCTT
>NC_043016.1:8267388-8269111 GCF_006345805.1 Octopus sinensis | reverse complement strand
TCCTTATGCAGAGTATGACCCCCTCCTGTACCTACACCCCAAAACCACCATGGCATTTGATGTGGCGTTTTAAATCAGACTATGTTTTGAAAAGACGTACATAGATTGCAATGCTGATTTGGACTACCAAGAGCTGCAGATAAGTTCTTTGTGAATCTTAAAATGTCTTTTGAGGCCACCGTTGGATTTGCAGTCCTTCTGGCATACATTGCATTGAAAGGTGTGCACAGACATATACATAGAATAGTTAGTAGAGGTTCGTTTTCCATAGGTTCACAAATGAGATTTGGGCCCAGCAAAAGAAAGGCATGTTCCGTCACAAACTGTGCACACAAAAAGGTCATTGTGATTCACCTTCTCGACCATAACATCCTTCCTTAAATCTCTTTTGAGTCTTGCATGTGTTATCTTTGCCTCTACAAACGCTTTCACTCAACTCCACACTTACATATATCTTTATATATAAAAGTAAGGTTGTGTGTCTGTCTACTCCGATTTAGATTCCTACACTCTCCACATTTTGCGGTGCAGTTTAACCAAAAAACCAGGTATCTTATAGTCGTGATTCATATCGAGCCCTTCTGGGTATTAGTGCGATCTACAATGAGTCTACGATTTTAAAAGTAATTTACCATCATTTTTCCATTTTTAATGCATATTTTTTTTAATATAAGGGAAGTAACTCTCTAAAAATGTCTACGATGAGTCAACGATTAAAAAAAAAATTTACCACAATTTTTTTCCATTTTTAATGCATTTTTTTGCTATTTTTTGCTATAACTCTCTAAAAATGCTTATATAGTTATTTCCCTTACAAACCCAAGCAACGCCGGGTGATACTGCTAGTATAATATATATACACACACAACATACATACGTTCATATATATGTATATATATACACATACACAAACATACATACGTTCATATATATATATATATATATATAATATATATATATATATCAGATAATGTTATGACATGAAAATGTTAAGGTTTAGTTTACGGAAAAAAGCCCGATTACACACACATTGAGTTCAAAATTATATGAAAAACAAAAAAACAAAACAAAAGACAGAGACAGGTGAGGGAACGACAAACAAGGTGTATTAATTTGACGTTCAGGAAGATGGAATAAGTCTTTGACATTTTGAGCCTAAAGAAAGGAATGTGGAAAGAAAAGAATGGAGAGAGGAAAAGAAACAGAAGGGGAAAAAAACTGTCTGGATTAATGGTTGCTCATATTGAACACACACACATATATATATATACACACAAATGTATGTATATATATATATAGATATATAGATATATATTTATAAGCTATAAATATCTTCAACTGTTTTTGTGTATGTCTAAGTTTTATGTCTGCTGGAGAAAAAAAAAACACCTTCTGCTCAACAAAAATGAGAACAATGAAGATAAAGACGATAATGATGATAATTATGATAATGGTAGTGGTGTTGGTGGTTGGTGGCTGGTGGGCTGAGGTTGAAAGCATTAAGCACAAAGCTGGTGTGGAAAAAAAAAAAAATAAAACTTCAGAAAAGCATAAAGCTAATTTGAATAAGTAAAATCCAAGGATTTCATATTTAAGACAAAAATTTAATATAGTTTTAACTATCGCATGTTTTAATGTGTATATACACATTTAATGTTCTAAGTTTTAAAGACAAATAATGCTAATCATCAGCCAAGCTAATTAATTAGTAGGGAACAAAACA
>NC_043016.1:8254888-8262388 GCF_006345805.1 Octopus sinensis | reverse complement strand
ACATTTTTGATCATTGGTCTGCTTGATCAGAACTGACCTAAAGTTAAATATACAACATTCTACCATATACAAACATGACTTCTAAATATCAGAATGGTTAAATGTTTCCTTCCCCATGTTGTATTTATAAGGAGGTGGGGGCAGTGGATAAAAAAAAGGTGAGCCAATTAACCTGCTAGAAATAACAACAAAAACTGCCCTCAAATCATACTCTAAGATCATCTCGTCTCAGGAAAAAAAAAGAAAAAAGAGAGCCATATCTGGTATGTAGTTTAAACTAAACTATATCTGAAAAGACAAGATGGTCATGGTTAGACTGTCTCTGACCATAAAGTTTGCTAAATCAGAGATGACATGTCAGGAAGATCTAAATATTTTTTGCCTTTCATCCTTTTGGGGTTGATAAAATAAGAACCAATTAGGGGCTGGGGTTGATGTAATCAACTCATCCCCTCCCCCAAAATGGCTGCCCTTGAGGCAAAATTTGAAACCATTTGGTAAGTAGCTTGCCCACGAACCACATGGTTCCAGGTTCAGTCCCACTGCGTGGCACCTTTGGCAAGTGTCTTCTACTATAGCCTTGGGCCGACCAAAGCCTTATGAGTGGATTTGGTATATTATTATTATTATTATTAAGGCAGTGAGCTGGCAGAATCGTTAGCACGCCGGGCAAAATGCTTAGCAGTATTTCGTCTGCCGTTACATTCTGGGTCAAATTCCACCATCGGGGTTGATTAAATTAGTACCAGTTATGCATTGGTGTCAATGTAATCAACTCAAACCCTCCCTAAAAATTGCTGCCCTTGCAGAAAAATTTGAAACCATTATTATTATTATTATTTTAATATGATGCTGAGGCAGAAGTAACAGAGAATCAACTTTTAAATGCTGTAACAATGACTGGTTCATATCTGCTGCGTTTTAAGTTCATATCATCTTGAGAATGATTTAACCAGGCATGTGCCATCAGTAATTACTCAGGGTAGGCAGACGGTGACCTTTATGTAGTAAAACACACAAAACAAATAAGCAAAAACACAGGCACATGACAGAGTTGAAGGCAGATTTACTTCTGCCTTTATATTACGTAAAGAAAACAGTGTTGTAGGAATGCACACAGCATGTGTACTACTGCATTACAATACGTTGCTTAAATATTAAGATTGAAAGGCAGGGGTGAATTATGCCTACCTAATCTAGAAAAAAAAAAAAAAAATTTTGCATTTTGTGGATAGTAATTCTAGCGTGGTGGTTACCAACGTCGCCTTACTGGCACCTGTGCCGGTGGCATGTGTAAAAAGATTTGAGCGAGGTCATTGCCAGTACTGCCTAACTGGCCCCCCGAGCCGGTGGCACATAAAAAGCACCCACTACATCCTCGGAGTGGTTGGCGTTAGGAAGGGCATCCAGATGTAGAAACTCTGCCAGATCAAGATTGGAGCCTGGTGCAGCCATCTGGTTCGCCAGCCCTTAGTCAAAATCGTCCAACACATGCTAGCATGGAAAGTGGACGTTAAACGACGATGATGATGATGATGATAATCAGAGTAACCTTCATAAATCTATTGAATTAGGTGCATATTTTGCCATAAAAGGAAAATGTTGCTATCGATCTATTTTATTCAGGGTAGGCACTGCCTACTTTACCTACCTAGGTGGCATGTCCCTGGATTTAACCTTTCCATTCATCTGTGGATGCAGTTTGTTTGATGGGGTGGTGGAGAGGTTAGTGAGGTAGCAGTTATTAAAATACCAGTAATGTACAAGGGGATTCAGTTGACAATGAAATCTCTCACTTGCATAATTGTAGCTTTCAGACAAACTCAAAAATTGTCACCACCACCACCACCACCACCACCATCACACAATCAACAACAACAACAGTAGCTGATACTAATGCTATTAATAATGTATTGTTGGTGATGATGATGATGATGATGATGATATCATTACAGTAGAATAATTTCTGGTGAAATTCCTTTAACATAGTCTGTCTGTTCCCTTCTGCTGGTTATCTTCTCAAAGATAATCAATATTTACAAGCAGAGAAAATGGATGGAACTTGGAAACAGCTTCAAGATCTCTAGAAGAAGAGAGCAGCCAAATAAATGTATAGTGCGATGGAGAGGAAGTGGGGAAAGAGAGAAAGGAAGAAGATCAAAATGGTAGACTAACAGAAAGGTATACTTTAAGGTTGGTAGGGCAGGTAGGTAGGTAGACAGGTAGTAGACAGGTAGTAGACAAACAACTGAAGAGAGTTGGAAGAGGAGAGGAGAGAGATGGCCAAAGACATAGGAAGAGAAAAAGTGTAACAGAAATTGAAGTAAATACTAAGAGATAGATGGAGGAACAGAGGAAGAGATAGATAAATAGATAGATAGATAGATAAGATAGATAGATAGAGAGAGAGAGAGAGAGAGAGAGAGAGAGAGAGAGAGAGAGAGAAATGGTAAAAGAAAATCACAGGCAGAGAATTTGAAAGAAAGATTCATATAAGTGTGTACACACACACACACACACTAAACCAAAGAGAACTAATGAAATTCATCCCGTGATTGGTAGGTAAAAATCTTAAGAAATTGCGATAAGTTTAAAGAATATCACTAATTCCATTATACAATAAATATATATATATATATACAAAATTAAAATTAATAAAAAGAGAATCATGAGTTTATTAAGGAGGTTAAAATAAACATCTTAATAGCAATTAAAGATAATTTAGAATAATTGAGTTTCAATGTTAGCTAAAAGAACACAAATGAATTCTTCATTCTACCTGAAGGTTCTTTGCTAAAGAAACACGAAATTAGTCAAGTGTTTATTGCCAATAAGGGAAGGAAGAAACAGCCATGAAGAGGGCATTATGAACCAGTATTCTCCAAGACACTAGGAGTTGATTTTAATCATCTACGTTAACAAGCTCCTTATCATTAAATACATATAAAAAAACAAAAATGTTAGTATATTATTAAAATACTAGAATAATTAGCCAAAATACTTCTTTAATTTGTTTGTATTTATCATCTCATACACACACACGCACACACACACACACACACACACACACACACACCACACACACACACACACACACACACACCACACACAAACATATATATGATGTTGGTTTTGTGGTGAATTCTTTTGAGATTGAAAATAATATTCTAAATAGTGTGTGGATTCTCTTTTAGAATCCAAGTATGAGTTTTTATCAAAGAAATATGCTTTCCATCGCATATGCATGATAAATGAACTTGTTCTGTAAATTAACAATTTCATATATTCAGCTTTAGTTGGAATAGGAAATATCCTTCAGCGAAATATCAAAATGTATTTCTTTTCCATTTTAGATGTTAACAGTTTATAAGTGCTTAAATAAATTTAATCAGACTGATTATGTATGTTACAAAGGTGTGTGTGTGTGTGGGGGGGAATCCAAGCTATGTACTCATGAAGCACATCTGCTTATTCTGGTATTACAATCCATTGTCGTACTGATGTGGGGGTACATATTAGAGTTGAAAATTCTAGAAATATTGTTTGCAGAGTTTATTAAAGAACACAACAGGAAGTTGGAAATGTTTTTGGTAGTCTAATGGGAAATTTCTTACATGTTTATCCAACATATACAACTTTTTGATTCCTATTAGTAAATGAAATATGTGTAATGGTGAACAAATATATTCCCAAAAAAATTTTTTAAAATTCTTCTTTTGTTATATAATAATACTTCCAAAAACAATATTTGCAAAATTTTCACCTCTGAGATGTACCTTACATCAATACAACAACTATGAGCTGGATTGTAGTACTGGAATTAGATGTTCTTCAAAAGGACATAACTTGGCTTTTATCCTACCTACGAGATATATATATATATATATATATATATATATATATATTATAAAACAGAAAGGAGGCCAGAAGAAACGCTACAAGGACTCCTGAAAACGAACCTCAAAAAGTGTGACATCGACTTCACTAACTGGGAGGAAACGGCAAAAAAACAGGCCACTCTGGAAAACCACCATCCATGAGGAACGGCGACTTTCAAGTCGAAAGGGTCTGCAGAGCTGGAGGAGAAAAGACGACGACGGAAGGAGTGCCAACAACAACCACGTGCGACTCTCCCTTCCGGCACTAGATGTCCGCACTGTGACCGATCTTTTCAAGCAAGAATTGGTCTTATCGGTCACCTACGGACTCACCAGTAAATTTGCGTGAAGACCATCATCCTCGACCTTGAGGGATTGCCATTGATATATATATATATATATCCACACACACACATGTGGTTCAAATGTATAGAAAACAAATGCGAGAAGATGGGAAAAGTCTTTGATATTTTGAGCCTTTGACAGAAAGGGGTGAGAGGAAAAAAAGGAAATAGAAAAAAAAAAAGGAGAAAAAAAAATGCGTCGAGATTTATGGCTTCATATACAAAATATCGAACGGGGAGAATGAGTGCTCAACTCTGCATTGGTAAATAAACATTCTTTATTTTTGGACTGACAAGGCAACCAAAGATTATACATAATTGCATATGTCTAGATAATTATTCAAGCAATTCACTTGAGAATGTTGGTGCTCATCTCCATTTTGGATGAGAATACATACACACACATACATAGTACAAACAAATATATACACATGTACATAACACACACACACACACACATATACACATGCACATAACACACACACAAATATATACACATGCACATAATACACACACAAATATATACACAGGCACATAATACACACATATACACAAGCACATAATACACATACAAATATATACACAGGTATATAATACACACATACATAATACACACACATATATATACACAAGCACATAATACACATAAAAATATACACACAGGTATATAATACACACATACATAATACACACATACATATATACACACATACCTAAAACACACACACAGAGTAGAGATTATCTCAACTTCTCAAAAGGAGCCAGTCTTAATAATGATTTTGGTAATTGTGGCACACGTCCTCAGGAGGCGGAGATAATTTTGATGAATTAAGAATTAATGTTGTAGGGTATTTGATATATGTGTATTTGTCTGCGTTGATCAACTACATGCCACAAAATGCTTCTTAGTTCTTATTTGTTTAAATGCAACATGTATCTATATATACACACATAAAGACATGTGTATATGTATGTGTATATAGCACAGGAGTGGCTGTGTGATAAGAAGCTTGCTTGCCAACCACATAGTTCCGGGTTCAGCCCTACTGTGCGGTACCTTGGGTCAGTGCCTTCTACTATAGCCTCAGGCTGACCAATACCTTGTGAGTAGATTTGGTAGATGGAAACTGAAAAGAAACCTATCATCTTTTCAACATGTGATCTCTTAAGCACCACCAGCTCAAATATTGTCTCCTCTGTCTTCCCTCCTTGGGATCTTTCCTTCTCCTTGTTTCCGACGAAGAGCTCCGCTCGAAACGTTAAACCCTCCTTCCCTTCTTTCCCGAGCGTCAATAATACTTTAATTGTTCCACGTCCTGCGTTGCTGTGTTTTTTTCCCTTTTTTTCTCTTTTTTCTGTGGTTTTCTTGTTTGGATTAACTATATATATATATATATATATATATATATATATATATATATATATGCATATATGTATGTATGTATGTTATATTGCATATATATATATATATCTGTGTGTGTGTGTGTGTGTGTGTGTGTGTGTGTGGTGTGTGTGTATGTATGTATGCATGTGAGTATCTATGTGTGTGGTCTTTGTGTCTGCATTTGTCCACCCATCACCACTTGACAACCAGTTTTGGCATGTTTATGTCCTCGTAACTTAGCGGTTCAGCAAATGAGACCGATAAAATAAAAACCAGACTTAAAATAAAATAAGTACTGTGGGGGGAGGGGGGCGATTTATTCGGCTAAAAAAATTCAAGGTGGTGCCCCAGAATGGCTGCAGTCTAATGACTGAAACAAGTAAAAGATAAAAGATATGTTTGAGTCATCCTCTTTATAATTACACTATCATTGTTAACACCAACATCAGATGAAAATTGAATGGAAATAGTAGTTAAGACCCCGTGCTGGTGACACGTTAAAAGAAAAGCACCGTCTGTACGTGGCAGATGCCAGCACCGCCTGACTGGCGTCCGTCTCGGTGACACGTAAAAGCACCGTCTGAACGTGGCAGATGCCAGCGCCGCCTGACTGGCATCTATCTTGGTGACACGTAAAAGCACCAACCGATCGTGGCCGTTTGCCAGTCTCCTCTGGCCCCTGTACCGGTGGCACGTAAAAAACATCCACTACACTCACAGAGTGGTTGGCGTTAGGAAGGGCATCCAGCTGTAGAAACTCTGCCAAATCAAGATTGGAGCCTGGTGCAGCCATCTGGTTCGCCAGCCCTCAGTCATACATCCAACCCATGCTAGCATGGAAAACGGACGTTAAACGATAATGATGATTGTTTACTCCATACTTGTAAACTGTTGGCTGAACCTTAAGTATCTCTCAGACTTCACAGCATGAAGAGAAGGTATTCCATCAGGCCACGATCACTGAAGCAGATCGCTTTGGAAGAACTAATGCATTCACTCACTCCACCTTACATAATTTCTATTCAGACTTTCTTTTCTCTTAAGACACTCCATTATGCAGAGAGGGATTTAGCTAACAAGGGCTTACATATACAACATAGTCTAAGGTCTGCTTGAAGAAAATAGTTGTCTCCATGACTCAGAAATTTCAGAAGAAAGATGAGTTATAGCTACCAAAATAGCTTGCAACGGCACTTGCTGTCAAGGATTCCTTTTACACTGAAGAAGTTTTTTATTTAGTATTCCTTCCTACCTAACATGATGGGTTGTATTTATTTCAGTGTGCAGAAATCCGCTTTATTATGTGATTAGGGTAAAATCATTTTTACATGTTACATTTGTTTTATCAATCTGTACCAGTAAGCTGATGTGAGAAGAGCTGTGGTGGGAGAGGTCAATCAACTATTACAGCTGTCAGTTCAATGATAAGGCACTTAGGTTAATGGTGGGTCTTGTCTAGGTTTCCAGGGTTTTCAATATAAGAAGATGGAAGGCTGGTGTGCACTGACTGACTGACTGATGAGGTTAATTTCATCTGCTCTGTTTACAGTGTTTAACCTTTAACAAATACTAAAGAATACTTTGTGCAAAAGTTTAGCAAAGAGCTCAATAAAATAGAATAATTCAATTTTACTATAACAAACTTAATTGAACCTGAATATGAGAATTAAACTCTGTGTGTGTGTGTGTGTGTGTGTGTGTATATATATATAGGTGCAGGAGTGGCTGTGTGGTAAGTAGCTGCTAACCAACCACATGGTTCTGGGTTCAGTCCCCCTGCGTGGCACCTTGGGCAAGTGTCTTCTACTATAGCCTCGGGCCGACCAATGCCTTGTGAGTGGATTTGGTAGACAGAAACTGAAAGAAGCCCGTCGTATATATGTGTATATATATA
>NC_043016.1:8239888-8252388 GCF_006345805.1 Octopus sinensis | reverse complement strand
CGGATACTTTTTTTAATATGCTAGACCACTGGTTCTAATTGATAAATATCAATTTTTACCCTAAATTTAATTTATTATATATATATATAATATATACTGATACAGTCAGTTATGATGGTGAGGGTTGTAGATGATCGGGTCGGAGAAGAGTTAGCTCATGAAATTAACATGCAAGTGGCTGAGCACTCCACAGACATGCAACACCTTAACCCTTTAGCTTTTAAACCGGCCATATCCAGACAGAAGTATTCTGCCTGTTTTATGTTCAAAATGGCCAGATCTGGTCTCTCAGACCAACCCTACAATATCGTTTTAAAAATTAACAGCTACCTCATCAAAATCTCATAGCTACAAGATAATGCCTGATTAGTTCAAGGCAATGTGGATAAAAAAGTATTAATTTTGGTAGAATAATGTGAACACTAAAGGTTAACATAGTTCTGAGGGAGATTCAGCATGACACAGTGTGTGACAAGGCTGGCCCTTTGAAATACAGGTACTTCTCATTTTTGCCAGCTGAGTGGACTGGAGCAATGTGAAATAAAGTGTCTTGCTCAAGGACGCAATGTGACACTGGGAATCAAACTCATGACCACACATACATAGATGTGTGCGCACACACACACACACACACACACACACACACACAATACACATAAATGTACACATATGTCTGTCTGTCCGAATGGATTGTTGACAGATCGGCTCCAAGTAAGTTGGCTTTATTTGTATAGAAAAAAAAACTGTTTGTTGTTAAAATATTTTTTGTCAAATAGGTGTTTAACATCTTCTCCTTCAACCTAAGTAAATCTGTTAATAAGAAATCCCCACCACCGGGTCGATTTGCTTGACTAAAGGCGGTGCTCCAGCATGGCCACAGTCAAATGACTGAAACAAGTAAAGGAGTATATATATAAAACACTCAACTTAAAAACACAACTTTTCGATACTTCCTCCCAAGGAACAGTGGGAAAATGTCTATGGCCCATATAGGCCTTTAAAGAATATGGAGGAAAAAGATTTACCACAATCAAAGTTAGATTCGACAGTGAAGACTGAGCCAAAGACCTCTCCACAAAGTCTTATGAATGCAAAAACCTAATGATGATCCCTACATACCTTGGTCGTAGGGTCATAAAAATTAAAAAATAAAGATGTGCCCCCAGAGATACAAATAAAATGGCTTGTGCCTGCCATTTGTTATGATATAGAGGAAGAAATCCACATCTTAGAAATCGCTGTCCTAGACCAGCAAAGGAGTAGAAATCCTTGCTCAAGTAGATCCAATCAGTATTGAAAGGATACCTGGCAGATGGTTCGAACACAATGAGAAACGAAAACATAAAAACAAAAACATAGAAATGAATATTTTTTCAAACAATGAAAAAAAGGTAACAGAGAAACAAGACATACAACACAAGGAAAATTCCCCTTCTTCAGTTGTTCCTGTTTCATCTACTCTGCATTTCGAAGGTAAGGACGATTATATATATATATATATTCAAAGGTAAGGACAATATATATATATTTCCTCTATTTACATAATATTGAGGTATCTTTCTTTCTTTTGTTATCTCACCGTTTTTACCAATATATATATATATATATTTTCAAGGTAACAAAAGAGTCAAAGGAGTGTTGGATAGACTGCTTCATGTCTCACTCAGCTCTCTAAGTTCAAATTGTGTCTGTTACCATAAGAAGTGACTTTCTGTCAGGAGTCATGAAGGACTCAGCAGTTTGAAAAACCAATGGAACGCATTCTTCTATATATATATTTGTGAGCACACACACAGATACAAATACATATATGTAAACACACACATATATAAACATGTCTATATATTATATATGTTTATGTACAAACACACACATACAATGCAGTAAATTTGGAGCAAGAACACACCCAAATTAATGTACAGATGGAAAGAGGGTAGGAGGAAAGAGAAAGTGGTGGTGAGAGATTGGAAGATTATACATATCTATCTATCTATCTCTCTATCTATCTGTCTGTCCATCTATCTATCTATCTGTCTATCTATCTATCTATCTATCTGTGTGTGTGCACAATATATATATATATGTGTGTGTATATATATGCATGTGTGTGTGTCAGTGTGCATACGTAGTGAGAAATATAAATGTAATTTGTGTAGTTACATGCAATGTTTGAATGATAGTTGAATAAAGATAGAAACACTGTTAGGAAAATGATGAGAGAGAGAGAGAGAGAGAAGAGAGAGAGAGAGAGAAGAGAGAGAGAGAGAGAGAGAGAAGAGAGAGAGAGAGAGAGAGAGAGAGACCAAGTGATTGTAAACTAAAAAGATTGCTGAATAACAGTATATTTTTTGAGAAGTGTCACAAACTTGTAGGTTGGGATATAGCAGGTCCTGTAGAAAATACTGCAAAAACTGGTATTTCAGGTAATGGTAGTTGTATTATTAGAAATGGTAAGAATCATGCTACACTATGGGTGTAGTGTATACATGTGGAGTGGTAATGGAGGCGATGGGGGGAAGGGGTAATTTTGGTTGAGATGCTTCTGCTGGTGGGAGTGGTTGCGAAGGCAATGGACAGTACTGTGGGAGTATATATAAAAACACATATGTACACTCACACATACATATTTATATAGATATACATGTCTATGCATATATATATATATATAGGCATAGGCATGGCTGTGTGGTAAGAAACTTACTTTGCAACCATATAGTTCCGGGTTCAGTCTCATTGTGTGGCACCTTGGGTAAGTATCTTCTGCTATAACCTTGGGCCGACCAAAGCCTTGTCAGGGGATTTGGTAGACAGAAACTGAAAGAAGCCCGTCATATATATATATATAAGAAAAATAAGAAAATAGAGAGAGATCAATTAATAATTATTTATTAATTACAAAAATAGACATAATTTGTAATTAATAAATAATTATTAATTCATTTGTTTCTATTTTCTTATTTTTCTTAAATAAATATAAACCTCGGTTTACTTAATTACCATATTGTTGAATATTAAATATATCATTCAATATTAAAAATAGATAATAAACCAATCAATTCATTGGATTTTATTATCTCTTAATGAGGTATGTAACCTTTAATTGAGCTATATATATGTGTGTGTATGTCTGTGTGTGTGTGTCTCCCTGCCTTCAGTTGACAACCAATGCTTGTGTGTTTATGCCCTAACAATATAATAAGTACTAGGCTAACAAAGAATAAATCCCGGGGTCGATTTCTTTGACTAAAACCCTTTAAGGTGGTGCTCTATCATGGCTGCAGCCATATAACTAAAACAAGTAAATGAGTAAAAGAACACACACATGCACACGCACACACATACACACAAATATATACATGTGTACATTCATAGAAGCAAGTGAAAAACAAAATACTCAAACTCATTTCTTACACACAGACCCTCATAAAATTGGTAATAAGTCCAGGTCAAATGCAAAATTTAGGATCTTTATTTTAAACTACATGCCAAAAATTTTGGTACTCGGAGCTAAATACGCACAATTTATGTACGGGGTTACAGGCAAACATATCTAAATATACACGACAGAACAAGTCAGAAAGAAATTGGCTAAAAAAAACTGGAACAATTAATATAAGAAGATGTAATTCTTTATCCAAAGAACCTTTCTTTGATTGTAACTGGCACGAGATTTCCTGAAAAATAAGGTGACCGATGTCAATTGTTCCACCTAGAATCCCATCTGCATAGGTTCCAGCTCTCTCTCTCTCTCTCATACACGCACACGCACACACACGTACACGCACACACTGATGGAAGAAGTACTTACAGAACAGGCTTGGCAATAAATAAGAATCCCAAAAGGACTCTGCAGACTTGAAACAATCAGATTTCATCAGTTGCTTAACCATAATGTTCTGACAACTTTAATGCTTGAATATCAGATGTCATTGTCTTCATTGCAGACATTCTATCACACCAGCTACAACCAACAATGGCATCCATCTGGCTGTGGTTGCCGTTGCTTGGTGTAATCACTGAGAAATTGCCTCTATTGCAACGTTCATCACTTACCTCTGGGTCTCTTACAGCTTTTACTTGTTTCAACTATTAGACTGTGGCCATACAGGGGCACTGTCTCACCACCTCGAAGAATTTTAGTTGAGCAAATCATGTTTGCTTAAGTTTTTTTTTCAATTGTGTCTGGCAAGAGTCATTTTCTTTTTGTGCCTTATTATGTAACACACTCACCGGTAACATTTCCACTTTTTTTCTTCTTATTTTTATTGTCCTAAAATTTTCGTTGTGTCTTGCAACCTTTGCAATAGTCTTGACTCAAAACTATTGAAAAGGTCGCAAGATGCAACGAAAATTTTAGGACAATAAAAATAAGAGAAAAAGTGGAAATTTTACTGGTAAGTGTGTTACATAATAAGGCACAAAAAAGAAAACGACTCTCCCCAGACATAAGAGAATATGCTTCAACACACGAACTCATAAAGAATCGTGCAAACCAAATCCCAAAACGAAATATTTTTTTTCAAGTCTGATACTTATTATATTGGTCTTTTTTACTGAACCACTAAGTCACAGGATGCAAACACAACAACACCGCTAGTCAAACAGTGGTTGGTGGACAAACACAAACACACACACTCACACATGGTGAGCTCACTTCAATTTTCACCTTCTAAATCCACTCACAAGGCTTTGGTTGGCTGACTTGGGGCTATAGTGTAAGACACTTGCCCAAGGTGATGTGGTTGGGAAGCAAACTTCTTACCACACAGCCATGCCCATGTCTATGAAGTACAAAGTCAAAATGTGGATCCAATTGCCAGGTGAACTATAATATAATGGTTGGAGGATGGAATGCTGACCATTTGAGATGAATGGTAAAGTAGTTTAGTGCTTTTGCTTGCATTGAAATAAATGTCATTTTTTTTTCTGCTTTGTGTACATTAAATAAATTGTTGGGACAGAAGAATCCATTTGTTTTAAGCTTGTTTTTCCATGATAACATGAATTGTTGTGACCCTCCCCCCCTTCGATCATGAATAACCATGAGATTGCACCTAGAAAGTTACCCTCCGAGGTAGAAGTCTGGGCAAGGTTGTTTATGGAAGACTAGCATTCGCCCATGCATACTGGCCTCCCCTCTCCATGCCACCGATGTTATCCAAGGGAAAGGCAAAGGCCGATACAGCTTGGCACCTGTGACGTCCCAGCTAATTTATTAACGTGCAAGTGACTGAGCACTCCACAGACACGTGTACTCTTGACATAGTTCTCGGGGAGATTCAGCGTGACACAATGTGACAAGGCTGGCCCTTTGAAATACAGGTACAACAGAACTAGGAAGAAAGAGTGAGAGAAATTTGTGGTGATAGAGTACAGCAGGGTTCATCCCCCCCACCCTGCTGGAGCCTCGTGGAGCTTTAGGTGTTTTCGCTCAATAAACACTCACAATTCCCGGTCTGGGAAACAAAACCGTGATCCTACGACCGTGAGTCCGCTGCCCTAACCACTGGGCCATTGCGCCTCCACTTAACATGAATTAGATGACTGCATATTAAGACATTATTTCATAGATGGATGCTCTTTCTGTCACTAACCCTTACCTGCTTTTCAAGTAAGAGATTTCTTACTGCACACATCTTTGAAAGTGCAAAGCCACTTAAGAATCTGAGAAAAAAAAGTTACTCACACTTTCCATGAGAGAAAGTTAAAGCCAAAACTATGTTTTAAAATAGAAATTCTGAAACTGGGTAAAAAAAAGAAAAAAAGAAAAACTGACAATTGCTTCCCTTGTTTTTAGTAATCATAAATATATATATATATATATATAATAAAATTATGAATCTCATGTTTTTTCTTTTTCAAAATTCTTAAGAATTGATATGGATTTTCTAACACTTTATATTTAAAAAAAAAAAAAGAAAAAACATGGTGCACCTAGATACCCCTCCCTTGTGTTGCAGCAGAATGCACCATTTGAGAATCACTTATCTAAAACAACAAAGGAATTTATATTCTTCAAAGTATGTTATTTTATTTCAGAAGAAATTGTCAAAAGCAAATCAAACAACAATTTGTCTTGGAAGAATGTAGTCAAAAGACAACATACGGTTTTAAAGACAGTAGCTATACCTTACTTTGTATTTGCTAACACTTTTTAGTTTTTATTTCGTTGATGTATTGGAAATATTCTATGAAAGAGAAATGCATATGTAAAACAGTAAATAATAATAATAATAATAATAATGTCTACCATTCCTCAAGTAATGACATATTCCCTTTAAGACTTTTAACAACTTTGTGGATGAAGGAATGGCAATGTGGTTAGGAAGTTCACCTTTGCAAGTAAGCAGTTTGGGTTCCGTTCCATTGCATGGTATACAAGCTCTGTGAAAATATCTTTTATATTTCATCTTTTACTACTTTCAGACACTAGAATGCGGCCATGCTGGGGCACCACCTTGAAGAATTTTTAGTGGAATGAATTGACTGCAGTACTTATTTTATTGATTTGTTTTGCTGAACTGCTAGGTTGTCAAGTGGAGGTGAGAGACAAAGACACACACACACACATATATATATATATATATATATTATATAAAAACATACTTCTTATCAGTTTCTGTCTACCAAATTCACTCACAAGGCTTCAGTCAGCCTGAGGCTTTGGTAAAAGACTCTTGCCCAAGGTACCACACAATGGGACTGAACCCAAAACTAGGTGGTTGGGAAGCAAGCTTCTTACCACTCAACTACACCTGTTCAAAGATATGTTCTATGCCTTAGGTTGACCAAAGCCATGTCAGCGGAACCTCATCGTTGGGTCACTAAAGTAGCGAGTTTGTAGTGCCACGGTATTTAAGTTTTCTGCATTCTAGGTACAAGCTTCCGCACGGTCAATTTTTACCTTTCATTGATTTTTTTTTTCCAGGGTGGGGGGTTGGGGGAGAACCAATCAAGTATTAGGACAATTTCTTTCTCCCACTCTTTCGCTACCTCTATCATCATCATCATCATCATCATCATCATCATCATAGTCATTGTTTTTTAATATCCACTTTTTGATGCTCGCATGGGTCAGATGGAGTTTGTTGAGGAAGATTTTTGTAAGGTCTGACAGCTTTCCTGTCGCCAACCTTCACCTATTTCTGAGTAAGGCGATATTTTCCTTCAGACAAAGTCGCCACTTTCATGATGATACTCATTTACAACTATCACACAAGGACACAGTAACACACTCAAACACACACATATGAGCGAATATATGAGGCACAGGAGTGGCTGTGTGGTAAGTAGCTTGCTTACCAGCCACATGGTTCCGGGTTCAGTCCCACTGCGTGGCATCTTGGGCAAGTGTCTTCTACTATAGCCTCGGGCCGACCAAAACCTTGTGAGTGGATTTGGTAGATGGAAACTGAAAGATGCCCGTCGTATATATGTATATGTATATATGTATATGTATATATGTGTGGGTGTTTGTGTGTCTGTGTTTGTCCCCCCAACATCACTTGACAACTGATGCTGGTGTGTTTACATTTCCGTAACTTAGCGGTTCGGCAAAAGAAACCAATAGAATAAGTACTAGGCTTACAAAGAATAAGTCCTGGGGGTCGATTTGCTCAACTAAAGGCGGTGCTCCAGCATGGCTGCAGTCAAATGACTGAAACAAGTAAAAAGAATATGACAGGCTTATTTCAGTTTCTGTCTATCAAATCTATTCACAAGGAATTAGAATGGAAACTAAGTATAATCTTGCTAAAAAAAATCCTTTACGAGAAATTCCACTTAACTATCAACTTGAGCAGAAGACACTGGCTCATGGTGTCACAGAGTGGAATAGAAACCTGTAACCAAGCAGTTGTGAAGCAAACATCTCAACTACACTGCCATTTCAAAGAGTTGTTGGCACTCTGTCGGTTACGATGACAAGGGTTCCAGCTGATCCGATCAACAGAACAGCCTGCTCGTGAAATTAACGTGCATATGGCTGAGCACTCCACAGACACGTGTACCCTTAACATAGTTCTTAGGGAGATTCAGCGTGACATAGAGTGTGACAAGGCTGGTCCCTTTGAATTACATGCACAACAGAAACAGGAAGTAAGAGTGAGAGAAAGTTGTGGCGAAAGAGTACAGCAGGGTTTGCCACCATTCCCTGCCGGAGACTCGTGGAGCTTTAGGTGTTTTTCTGCTTAATAAACACTCACAACGTTTGGTCTGGGAATCGAAACCGCGATCCTACGACCGCGAGTCCGCTGCCCTAACCACTGGGCCATTGTGTAAGAGTAAGAGTGAGGGAAAGTTGTGGTGAAAGAGTACAGCAGGGTTTGCCACCATTCCCTGCCGGAGCAATAAACACTCACAACACCTGGTCTGGGAATCGAAACCGCGATCCTATGACCGCGAGTCAGCGAGCCCTAACCGCTGGGCCATTGTGCCCTCACTTAAAGGTTGATATAGGAAAAACATAGTGTGTGATAAAAGAGCAAGGTACCAGTGACAGAAGAGGAAGATTCAGATGTACAATTTAGCAATACAAGGTCTGGAATGGCTGGAGCTCAGAGTCAAGTCTACACTAACATGTCTTATGAATGTGAATTACAGAGAAAATAATGTCAGAAAATGAGACAAGACAATGATATCCGAGATGCCACAAAACGGAGATGAGTGATGAAATATGCTATTTCTACATGGGGTGGGGGCCAATCCAATCTTTGGCAACATGGGAGGGAAAGAAAAATGCATGATAGAATGACATTGATGATGGCAATGATAGTTGCCAAGAACCACTGCCACCATCACCATTACCTATTTCTTTATTACCCACAAGGGGCTAAACATAGAGAGGACAAACAAGGACAGACATAGGTATTAAGTCGATTCCATCGACCCCAGTGCGTAACTGGTACTTAATTTATCGACCCCGAAAGGATGAAAGGCAAAGTCGACCTCGGCGGAATTTGAACTCAGAACGTAGCGGCAGACGAAATACCGCTAAGGATTTCGCCCTGCGTGCTAACGTTTCTGCCACCATCACCATTACCATTATTTCAGATCTACTCTACTATGCAATATTGCTTGTATATCCAAAAATTCCCTAACCTTCTGCTCCACCTTATCTTTTAGCCATACACCTAATATTTTTTTTAAATAATACCTTTGTTGTTTTTGTAAAATCTCAGAAAATAATTAAAAATTCACATTTTTTTGTCAAATTATTTTGTTATATTTGTCTATCTATCCAACTGTAAACATTTTAAATATTTCACTAACTTTTTGTCATAACATGGCAAAAGGGTACATTTTTTTGCCAAAAACTGCTAAATTTGTTCCCACAGTCTTCTTTATCCACAACCAGAATCGTAAACTTTCTCTTGAAAATATTTCAAACTGGTCAAAGTTGAGAGTTTGACAGAGACAGATTTGGGAAGAAATATACAGGGTTTCAAGGTAACGTCATTTGGTGACCTGTCCTGTAGTACTTTTGTCCAGTCAAAATTACCCTCTCACCAGTTCTAAACTGATTCCTACCACCCTATCTCTCTATCTAAAGCTGTTTATATGTGTATGTATATCTCAATGTATGTATGCATGTATGTCTGAGTGTGTGTGTGTGTGTACGTGTGTGTGTGTGTGTGTACGTGTGTGTGTGTGTGTGTGTGTGTGTGTGTGTGTGTGTGAGTATATCACCAGCATCAATTGTACTTCTGTCTCTTCAGCCAAAAACAGCTTATATTTTGCACAAAACCACTCCTTTTCTTCACAGCCCTACCTCTCTGGAGCTCCTGTGTGAGTGTGTGTGTGTGTGAGTGTGTGTGTGTGTGTGTGTGTGTAGACTTAAGAGGAACTTTAAGTATAATCCAGCTAACAAAGAAGCCTTTATAGTGGTCACTTGACCTACTAGAAATAACAGCCAAATATTCATCAAATCAAACATTTTTTTCCTTAAACAAAAAAAAAAAAGAAAAAAAAAAGGAATGAAAAGGTGGGTATATAGGAGGCAGCCCTCCTATATACTTTGTCTTAAAACAAAAGATGGATATTCTTCCCAGTTAAAAATTTTCATCATTAGTATGTTGCTGCTGCTACTGGAGCAAGGCTGGCTTGTTGGGAATAAACAACCAGTATTATGAAGTTTTAACAAGGCTTTTATTTTCCTACACTTGATGGCATCGCTCTATTATGGATTTTGGTCTTCTTCATTTTCATCACCACCACTGCCACCTTCAACTAAAACTAATAGCAATTTCTAACATGACCATAACGAGGGCCTCAAAATATTAGAGGAACAAAAAAAAGTCTGTTAAATGAACTCCACTTCCTGATTGGTACTTTCTTTTATCTAGCCTAAAAGGATAAAAATGGCAAAGTTGGCCAGCAATTCCAGGGGACTGTCTTAACCCTTTCTTTACGAACCCGGCTGAAACCGTCTCTGGCTTCGATTACAAATGTTTTGCCTTCATAAGTTTTGAATTAAAATCTTCCACCAAACCTTAGTCATAATATGTTCCTAACACTAGCTTAATTAAGACTAAGTTATTTTACTAAATTCTTTATTATATTTAAAATTAATTAAAAGAAACACAGAACATCTCAACAGAAATACAGTAACGAAAGGGTTAAAATATATAATAGAAAAACAATTCTTAACCCTTTTGATACTAACCTGGCTGAATCTGGGTTCTGAGTACAAATGTCTTGTTTCCATAAGTTTTGAATTAAAATCTTCCACCAAACCTTACTCACAATTTATGTTCCTAACACTAGCTTAATTATGACTAAGTTATTTTACTAAATTCTTTATTATATTTAAAATTAATTAAAAGAAACACAGAACATCTCAACAGAAATACAGTAATGAAAGGGTTAAAATATATAATAGAGAAACAATTCTTAACCCTTTTGATACTAACCTGGCTGAAACTGGCTCTGAGTACAAATGTCTTGTTTCCATAAGTTTTGAATTAAAATCTTCCTCCAAACCTTAGTCACAATTTATGTTCCTAACACTCTAAGTTCTTTTACTAAATTCTTCGTTATATTTAAATTTAATTGAAAGAAACAAAGAGCATCTCAAAATAAATACAGTAACGAAAGGGTTTAGGTCAATTACATTGACCACCAACACACAATAGGTACTTATTTTATTGGCCCCCCAAAAAGATGAAAGGCAAAGTCAACCTCAGTGGAATTAGATCTCGAAATGTAAAGATGGATGAAATGCCATGAGGCATTCCAGCTGGTGTGATAACAATTCTGCCAGCCTGCCATCTTAAAGGGCTGGCACAAATATTGCAAAATATTTTTGTCCGAAGCTTTATGGACTCAACCAACAACGCACTGCCCTTGTGAAGAATATAAATAATGCAACAGAACAGTGGTTCCCAAACTGTGGTCTGCAAAAGTAGTACTGGTGGTGTCTGTGAACATGTTAAGATGACAGACCTTTCAATATTCTGGGGTCCATGGGAAAACTCATTTAAATAAAAGGAGTCCTTGGTAGTGAAAAGGTTGGGAACCATGGAATACAAGGAAGTGTAATTCTTCAATGCTGCTTTAATTCTTTTGCAGAAGATTTTCTGAAGATACTACACATCGTGTGTGTGTGTGTGTGTGTGCTTGTATAGTTTATTTCAGTTTATTTTTATAGGTTTTTAGCATAGCATTAAGCTGACTAAAGCCTTATGAATGAATGTGGTAGATAAGAACTGAAAGATGTCCATGTATGTATATATATATATATATATATATATATATATACATGTGTGTGTGTGTTTGTGTGTGTCTTTGTGTATGTGTTTGTTCTCCACCACTACTCGACAGACAGTGTTAGTTTGTTTATGTTCCCCATAACTTAGTGGTTTGGTAAAACAAGGGTGATAGAATAAATACCAGGCTTAAAAAAACCCCCCAAAAAAACCCTGGTGTCTAGTTATTTGACTAACCCTGCAAGGTGGTGCTCCAGCATGGCCACAGTCCACTGACTGAGACAAGTAAAAGAATGAAAGATAAGAATTTGGATGGATTTTGTTAAAATAACTTACACATTCTATTCAAACACCAAGTACAACGAAAAGACATTTTAGGCATTTTCTCTCATTTATGAATTCTTAAACACAACAAAGCATCTTTTGTTAGGCTCACCATTTTCATAAAGTATGTAAACACAACTGACTCCATATCAACAGTTCCAAGTATTTTACTTTAAGTGGTTTTTACCATGTTCTCTTGAACAAGCAACCTTGGGATTTATTCCCTAAAATGACATATCGATTTGCCTGGATATCAAGGAGCATAACGTAACAAAAAAAAAAATTCTTGCACAACATCATAATAGAAGATTCTTCATCATCATTAATTTACCATCCACTTTCTCATGTCTGGTGCTTTTCCTGTTGCCAACCCTTGTTTTCCGAAGTAATATTTCCCTCATGGCTAGACATGTTCTTGCACTGTACTGGAAATGAACAACACTGCTTGTATGACAGTGAGACTCATTTACG
>NC_043016.1:8214888-8237388 GCF_006345805.1 Octopus sinensis | reverse complement strand
ATGTCCCCTCAGCTCAACAGTTTGATGTACAAATGCCGACGGAATAAAGAACACGTTACTTGAAAATGAGTAAGGGTTGATGTTAGGAAGGGCATTCAACCACAAACTATTGCTTCAAGAAATCTCATTCAACCAAAGCTAGCAAGAAGGAAAAGAAACTACAAGCAAGCCCAAAACAATGATGATGATGGTGGTGATGATGATAATAATGATGATGGTGATGGTGATGATGATGATACAGAAGTTGGAGTACTAATGAGTTAAAACAATCTTTCTCTGGAGATGGTGTCATGGTAAACACATATTGATAATAGATACCCTTCGCGGGTCATAAAGGCTCATAGGGCCGGTTCAATGGTGGGACACTGGTCCTTCATAGGGTTACCCATTTTTGCAACATGAAAATGAAGTGTTTTGCTCAAGAATACAACGTATCACCCAGTCTAGGAATTGAACCATAATGTTACGATCATGAGTCCAGCACCCTAACCGCTAAGCCACATGCCTTCACTTAAGCACATATACACCATGTACCATTAGGTTTATGGCTGTAGAGATCACTGAGGAAATGGGGGGGGGGTTCAACATCATCTCTGCACTGAGTGGTGTTGGTGGTGGTAGTGGTGGTGGTCATAATTGTAGAAGGAGAAAAGACAACCAGAGTAACAATTTTTTTTCTCCCCTCTTCTTCAAATATAAAACCAAATGTAGTTTAACATGTCATTCTTTGTCCTGGGGATCCTCAGCTTCTGATGGTACCACAATGGTGTTATGATGACATGTGGCACCGTGTCATCATGACATTGGAGCTTTTTAAAAAAAAAAAAAAAATGACAATCTTGCAGATTAGCATCTCTTCAATGGAAGAAGTTGTTTGTGGTTTGATCTGCAAAAAGATGTGCTCTGCCGTGTTTAGAAAAAGCTCCAAGACATGTCATATGTCATGAAGAAGAAGTGACTGCAGTATTGATACTTCATTTACCCCCCACCCCCTGCCTTCAGATTCACCACTGAAAGGACAAAAGGCAAAGCTGTTCTCATCAGGGTTTGAACTCAGAGCCCAGCAAACTGGGACAAATACTGCTACAAACTCTAAATGCTGCTGTAATGACTGCAACAAGTCACCACCTGGTATTTATTTATAAGCCACCTTTTTTATCTGTTTCAGTTATTGGATTACGGTCATGCTGGAGCACTAGTCTGAAGGGTTTTGGACGTATACAGTACACAAGATAGCACCAAACAGACATGAGGAGCCAAAAGTGATAAAAAAAACTATCAATTTAACTCACAAAATAACTAACAGCAAACCAAATCAACAAACTCTCCAAAGGGCTCGAGTTTACCCTCTCCCCCCCCCCAGCTGCAACGAAATGAAAGAAGACATCGCAGGAAAGCCACAGACATGATAATCAAAGTCCCTACTTGTAATGACCACGAATTGAGACCTATAGTAGCAAATCCCGCATGCGAAACCCACCACCCAAGTAACTTTTTAGAGACCTCCTTAAAACCATTCCTCAAGCATGTCAAAAGCTATATAAGGGACGACCTGGATATGCTCCTGAAACAATAAACAAAACCTACTAGTGTTCTTCGATGTAGTCAACCTCTATTCCAATATCCCCCACAACCTAGGAATAGAGGCAATTCAATTCTGGCTAGAGAATTACGCCAACGAACTCCCACATCGCATCAAAAAAGAATTTGTGATAGAAGGGCTAAAATTCATCTTGGAAAATAACTACTTCGCCTTCAAAGACAACATCTATCGACAAGAATCGAGGACTGCAATGGGTATATATATATATATACCCTAAGTATATCATAAATCCAAAAGAGAAGCACACTCTAGGTTATAGAGCAGTAGAGTATTTAAGTAAAGATAGTTATGGCTGGTCTAAGGGGTTACTCTGGGTTTCGCACCTGAATATATATATAATATATATATATATATATATATATATATACATATATATATACATATATATACTCACATACATGCACACACACATGCTTCTTTCAGTTTCCATTTATCAAATCCATTCACAAGAATTGGCCAGCCTAGGGATATAGAAGAAGACACTTGTACCAAAGTGCCAATGAACAGGACTGAACCCAGAGTCATGTGGTTGGGAAGCAAACTTCTTATCACACAACCCAACCACATCTGTACCTGCTATGTGGTTGAGGAAGCTTACTTTGAAACCACTTGGTTCTGGGTTCAGTCTCATTGCATAGCACCTTGGGCAAGTGTCCCCTACTATTGTCTTGAGTTGATCAATGTGTGTGTATGCATGTGTGTTTGCTCGTGTGTGTATTTTTTTCTCCACATGTCTTTGCACTGGCACCACTCAGGGACAATGTTTAAGTCACCAAGTTGTTTTATGCTCCACACGAACAAAACGTTAAGCATCTCAATGGTTTGTGTGACATTATGGAATAAAAGTATACCTTACACAAAGACAAGTAATGTTTGGCCACCAGGAATGATGTCTGTCAGTAGAATAATGCCACAACCAATCCTGTCTGAGCCATATATGGAAACAAAAAAAAAATACAGATGGCGGCAGCGGTGGTGGTGGTGGTGATGCTGGCACATAGTTGACCACCATACAAAAGTCTGAACTTGAGAAAATAGAGGAGGAACAAAAATAAAGAACATTCATTGTAAATTTGTCTACGTGACGTGTACACCTCTCTTTGGTAAACTCCAGATATCGCTGTTTGTTTGTTTATTCTTTTACTTGTTTCAGATGTTTTGATTGAGTCCATGCTAAAGCACTGTCTCAAAGGGCTTTAGTTGAATAAACTGACCATAGTACTTACTGTATTGGTCTCTTTTGCTGAACTGCTAAGATACAGGGATGTAAACACACCAACACCAGTGGTCAAGTGGTGATAGGGGGACAAACAGACACACACACACACACACAACTATATACATATATAACGTGCAATGAGTAAATTGTCACCATTTTATATTTTTAATTTTGCGCATGTGCATTGTTTGTTTTTGATTTCGTCCACTATATAGTGTAGTAGGGTCAGTTGGGTGCTGTCTGTGAGTAAAACATCATCATGATGCAATTCACTCAACCAGAAATTTGGAAATGACATGCTGTACTGATTGGTATTCGTGTCAGAGGCTCTAATGCAAACATTTCAGAGTGTTTGGGTGTTAATCTGACAACAATGCAATTTGAGGACATATACCAAGAGTGATGAAAATCAAAAAGCCCATATGCCAAGTGTGATAAAAATCAAACGCCCTGGTTCGAGTCAATGCGTGTTTTGAAGGGGCAGCTGATGAAGGGGAATATTCCTTGTATTTTTTGTCTTGTACTCTGTTTTTCCGTTGTTAAAAAAAGTCTGTTTCCTTGTTTGTCTTTATGTTTTCGTTTCTCATTGTGTTCTACGTTTATTTGTGGTGTCCTGTACTCATATATATATATAATATATATAATTATATATATATATATATACATGTATATATACATATAGATGTAGGTATGTACATATATGTATGTATGCATATGTTTTATTTGTTAAATTGTTATTATATATATACATATATATATATACACACACATATATATACACATATGGTCTCACTCATGCCAGCATGGAAGGTAGATGTTAAGCGATAATGGTGATGATATATATATATATATATATATATATATATACATACACAATGGACTTCTTTCAGTTTTCGTCTACCAAATCCACTTACAAAGCTTTGATCAGCCCAAGGTTAGTGTAGAAGACACTTGCCCAAGGTGCTAGGCAGTGGGACTGAACCCAGAACCATATGGTTGGGAAGCAAGCTTCTTACGACACAGCCACGCCAGCACCTTGTTTTTTTTTTGTTTTTTTTTCAGAAAAAAAAAGGGTGGACTAATTGTAGCTCTCTATTCTATGAAACTGTGTATATAATGAGTAGGAAGTGAAAGGTTTTAAGAATGTACTTCAAACTGTGTTGCAGTCTAAGGAATCAACGTTTTAGACTGTTATTTTGTCCATACCAACACAGACAGATATCATGTGTTGTTCTTATTCATCTCAATTATGTGTTATTTTCTCTACGACGTGACATACTGCTCTCTTGCTCTCCACAGAGCTCGGTACAGTAAGGAAAAAATGTTGATTTCAAGTTGGCCAATTTCTTGGTTAAATTGCTGTCGGCCATGTGCATGTATGCACACATGTGCTTGTATATGTGCAAGCGTCTGTGTGTGTATGTGTGTGTGTGTGAAAAGGAAAAACTACGGGAACAGTCTATGGTGAATGTGTCTGGAAGCAAAGTGTAGGAAAAAGGAAGACAGGCTTAAAGGAACCAAAAGGAGGATGTCTTTTGGGCAAGTGAGAAATACTACAAGGTAGTGGCAGCTAAATTGTATATTTCTTACAAAAGGGACAGCTGTTTGATAATTATAATTACTGGAAGCAGAATGCCACACACTGCCATACGTCACACACCAGCACTGCCATACACCATGCACTATACATGAACATTACCATACATCACATTCATATATATACGGTTGACCAAAAACTAACTGAATAGTTAAGGAAACATAATTCTATTCATACTCTCTGCTCTTTTACTTGTTTCAGTCGTTTGACTGTGGCCATGCTGGAGCACTGCCTTTAGTCGAGCAAATCGACCCCAGGACTTATTCTTTGGAAGCCTAGTACTTATTCCATCGGCCTCTTTTGCTGAACTGCTAAGTTACAGGGTCTTAAACACACCAGCATTGGTTGTCAAGCGATGTTGGGGGGGACAAACGCAGACACACAAACATATACACACACATACATATATATATATATATATATATATATATACATATATATATGACAGGCTTCTTTCAGTTTCCGTCTACCAAATCCACTCACAAGGCTTTGGTCAGCCCAAGGCTATAGTAGAAGACACTTTCCCAAGGTACCATGCATGGGTAACCTGTGGCCCTTGACATGTTGTTGTGTGGCCCCTAACAAGTTTCTAGGTTACTAATTTGCAGCATAACCTAAGAAGGGCGATATCTCAAATTCTACTTAATATCGAAAACATGGTAAAGAATGTGAATGCGTAAAAATCTCACTGATACGGATAATAAAATCTGTTCTTTAATAAAATATCAATGAATTTTCTTTTTTTTTTTTTTACCTCCATATTTTAAACTATAATCTATTTGCACTAGTAATCATCATTATTACCATTAGGAAATAATGAAAGAGACGCCAGCTTAATGTAAACTTTCATACTAAGACTAATACAAATAAGAACTGCAAAGAAATTCAGTGTAAAGTGGGCAATTAATATTTCATGCGGTGAGGGCGCGTGGCTTAGTAGTTAGGGCATTCGGCTCATGATCGTAAGGTTGTGAGTTCGATTCCCGGCGACGCGTTGTGGCCTTGAGCAAGACACTTTATTTCACGTTGCTCCAGTCCACTCAGCTGGCAAAAATGAGTTGTACCTGTATTTCAAAGGGTCAGCCTTGTCACTCTCTGTGTCACGCTGATTATCCCCGAGAACTACGTTAAGGGTACACGTGTCTGTGGAATGCTCAGCCATTTGCACGTTAATTTCACGAGCAAGCTGTTCCGTTGATCGTATCAGCTGGGACCCTCGTCGTCGTAACCGGCGGAGTCTTAAGAAGAATATTTCATGCGCATGTATTTTATCATGTAGATCTCTCCCACTAGAAAATGATACAAGGCAAGCCCCCCAGTTGATGAACAGTTGCCCATCCCTGCTCTATACCCATCAAAATCAAGAGGTGTTGAGCACTTTTATGTTTTCTCTTTTTCTCTTTTCGTTCATTAAAAAATGAATGGAAACAATATGTAATTGTGTGTGACTGCATTTGTATACATGTGTCTGTGTTTACATTCATATATGGGCATGCCAATATTTTTCGCGCGCACGCGTGCACGCACTTGAGTGTATACACACAGGCAGGTCTTCCGAATGAAGTTAATATACTAAATGGATCCAAAATTAATTATCTAGATTTTCAAGTGTTGAATTTCTCATGTCAAACTCAGTTATATTGTTTTATGCGGCTTTTATCGTCAAATACTGCTTCATTCCAGGCGGTACCACGGTACCAGTTGCTGGGTTATTAGTACTGTGCTGTTCTTGGACAAACAGAATCACTCCGCTCCTTTATCTTAATTAGATAATCTTCCATTCATTGTCATATCAGTGTCAGATTACAAAGGCCTGCTCGTACTTTCTGTTGTCGGTTCATAATAGCTGAAGACTCGGGATTGTTAGTTAGCTAGATGATGATAGCAGAGCTTAAAGCAGAAAGCTAAAGTAAGTATTGGTTATTGAATCAAAGAAAATACTTATTGTATTAGTTGGTTGGGTGCAGAGTGAGTGCGGTGTAGAGAGGGGGGAGGCATGGCATTGATAGTGTATTGTGGTGTGTTTGTTTTCTCAGATATCAAAACTATGCTTTTATCAGTGAATAAAGTGCTGCACCCAGTGACTAGTTGGCCATAGGTTCAAACCCTATCATATCTGCAACAACAACAACCCCTATTAACATCACCAGTGCTTCTATCAGTGCTACTACCAACACCACCACTACCTATTTCTTTAGTACCCACAAGGGGCTAAACATAGAGGGGACAAACAAGGAAAGACAAAGGTATTAAGTCGATTACATCGACCCAAGTACATAATTTATGATGGCGGCAAGCTGGCAGAATCATTAGCACTCTGGGTGAAATGCGTAGCCGTATTTCGTTTGCCGTTACGTTCTGAGTTCAAATTCCGCCGAGGTTGACTTTGCTTTTCATCCTTTCGGGGTCGATTAAATAAGTACCAGTTACACACTGGGGTCGATATAATTGACTTAATCCATTTGTCTGTCCGTGTTTGTCCCCTCTGTGTTTAGTCCCTTGTGGGTAGTAAAGAAATAGGTACTTAATTTATTGACCCCGAGAGGATGAAAGGCAAAGTTGACCTCAGCGGAATTTGAACTCAGAACGTAACGGCAGACGAAATACTGTTAAGCATTTAGCCCGGCGTGCTAACGTTTCTGCCAGCTTGCCGCCTTATACTACCATCACCATGATCACAACCACCACCACTACAATTACCATCACTAGTACCACAAGTGTGGCTGTGTGGTTAAGAAGTTTGCTTCCCAACCACACGGTTTGGGGTTCAGTCCTGCTGCACAACACCTTGGATAAGTGTCTTCTACCATTGTCCTGGGTTGACCAAAGCTTCGAGTGGATTTAGTAGACAGAAGCAGAAAGAAGCCTGTTGTATGTGTGTGTGTGTGTGTCTGTGTCTGTCTGCCTGTCTCTGTGCTAGTAATTTGTCTCCTACCATCACTTGGCAACCAGTGTTGGTTTGTTTACATCCCTGTACCATAACAGATGAATGGAATAAGTGCCAGAGTTTAAAAATAAAAAATAAAAAATGATTGCAATTGATTTGTTCAACTAAACCCTTGAAGGTGGTGTTCTAGCATGGCCAGACCCAAACACAGAAACAGAGGATAAAAGACATATTTAGCTAGTGGAAGGGAGTTTGAGCCTATGCTTCATCAGATTCTCCCAGACAGGTGAGGCTGGCATGTAGTCGTAGATCAACTTTGATCCTGTAAACCTATCATAGTACATAGAATGAAATTTAGTATTTGATCCATCTGGAAGTCAATAAGATAAAGTTCCAGTTGAAGGTGATGGATTGGCAGTATTTTTAGAGAACTAGATAAAATGTTTTGTGGTATTTATATATATATATCTCTTATTATAAAAGGCAGATTTTATCTGCCTCCCTTTGTAAGTTATAGAAATCTACAATATAGGATTTCTTCAATTACAATTTACCTAGCATTTTTAAGAGTAGAATGCATCGGGTCATGCCAGGTCCAGTTTTTAAAATTTAAACTCCAATTAAGCAAAATTTACAGAAAACTCACATTCTGGTGTGTATGTCAAATGTTTTTCTTAGTCTGGTTTACACCAGACGCAAATGCACACACACACAAAGGGAGCGAATTGTTTCACTGACGCTATCACCCTTCTCCTCCTTTGTCTTTGCAAGTTGGCAGCTATTAAAGTGAAAACAGTGAATCCGACAGCGATAAAGAAAACGAATTGGTACCTGAATGGAGTGAAAATTTAAAAACTGTTTCTTTCGGTGATTTTTCTGAAGAAACTGGACCAAGCCACAGACTTTCCCAGAAAAGTAAAGCCTTAAACTATTTCTATTTACTTTTTCGAATGAGCCTATTTAAAATCATTACGGCAGAAACGAACCGTTACGCTAAACGTAAACAAAACGAAAGAAAGGATAGTTTGTTCCCACAACCTTAAATGAAATTAAGACCTATTTTGCCATAAATATTATTATGGGTATCAGAAAGTTACCCAGAATAATGAATTCTATCATAAAATTTTGTTGTATACCCAATTGAATATTAGCTAATAACCCATTTTCTATAGCGATGTTTGAACAAAATTTTAATAATTTTATATATTGTTGAATTTACCTGTATCTACCTGCAATTAGAGTCACTTTGTGACTAAAATTATAGTATAGAATTGGTTGAGAACATTTCATTAAATTATCTTCCAAAAATCACATTAATATATTGATAAATAAAAAAGTTATAGTTGTTTAATGAAACCAGACTAAATTTATGATTACGTTAGAAAATAATTGAAACACATAAGGGGTGTATTTTGGTCAGAAATATAGTAACGAAAGGGTTAAGAAAAACCAAAAATATTTTATTCTTTATAAATGTTGTATTCAAAATAACATTTTCTTTTAAGAATGTGTATATAACAAAGTATGTGTATATAACTACGTGACTTATATCTTTATATATAAAAGTGAAGTTGTGTGTCTGTCTCCTACGATTTAGATTCCTAACTACTCCCACATTTTGCAGTGCAGTTTAACCAAAACCGGGTATCTTATAGTCGTGAGTCATATCGAGCCCTTCTGGGTATTAGCGCGCGTCTACGATGAGTCTACGATTTTTAAAAATTTACCATCATATTTTTCCATTTTTAATGCATTTTTTTCGCTATATATAAGGGAAGTAACTCTCTAAAAATATCTACGATGTGTCAACGATTTAAAAAGAAATTTACCTTAATTTTTTTCCATTTTTAATGCATTCTTTTCCTATTTTTTGGCTATAACTCTCTAAAAATGCTTATATAGTTATTTCCCTTACAAACCCGAGCAACGCCGGGCGATACTGCTAGTATATATATAAACGGCAAAATGTCTGTCTGTGTGTGTCCTTTATACAAATCCACAATTTTTCAGTTAGAGGGCTTGCACTGTCTATGGTCATTCAAAACTGTCCAAGGGTGGTTGTGCACATCTTTACATTTCCCCAGTCACCCCACAAAGCCATTAAAAAAAATCAACAGAAGTGACATTTTTGTGAATTTTCTATCCAAAACCCAATCAAAATGCCCGAAACTTCATTACGTCAATTGACTGCCAGCTAGCTGTATGTGATTGGTTGGAGATTTGGACAGTACTCGCGTGTATGTGTGCACGCACGCAGCTGTATATGCATGCACTAGGACTATGATCTGGCGTTGCCGGGTCATAGTGCTAGTAAATAATACACCAGTACCAGTCGAGTACTGGAACCAATGGAATTGATGAAACTTGCTCAGTGAAATTGCTGGCCAAGTGCCAGTTCATGTCAGTATGGAAAATGGATGTTAAACGATGATGGTTAAGTGCTGATTATTATTGATTTTAAGTTTGATAAATGGAGAAACCAATTCAGGGAAGTGATGCCAACGTCAAACAGTATTGGCTTTGCTTTTCTTTTGGACATCATCATCATCATCAGTGGCATAGAAAAGCAAAACTTGCTTCCATAATAGTAGTAGTAGTAGTAATAATAATAATAATAAAATAAAAATAGAAAAAAACTAACAAAAAAAAACAAATAAACAAACTTATAAATAAATTTTAGGTGGTAATTTGATACAATTATTACAGCATCAGATACAAATGTTTGCATATATAGAGATGTATGTGTGTGTGTGTGTGCATGCTGTGATCAGGGTGGATAGGTCCAATCTTGAACCTTACAAGGGAACTTAGCAGATGTTGATACTCATACTGTTAAATTTGAATGGTGAAGGCTATCAATATTCTTGTATTACATCATCTTGCAATTTATTTTTAATACATTTTTCTACATTCCAAATCTTGGATAATCTTTGGGACAAAAATGTGTTACCTTGCTTTTATCTGGTGCATAATTATGCTCTAAAAATTTTTTGCTTTTTTTTTTTTTTTTTTTTTTTTAATTGCTAAACATTTTATCAAAGATATTTTACATAATTCTATTTTAGTTTCTGGATTTCCACCAGGAAATTCTAATTGTTTTACTATTCCATATAATTTGACAGTATTAAAATATTTTTTTCAGGTTCATGAAATCTCCAGTATAATCATTGTCATATAGTACTTATTTTATTTTCCTTTGTTTTTTTGTTTTTTTGTACCATTTCTCATGTTTTATCAAGTTTACAACTATTGTAAAATAAAAAAAACCCAGCCATTTTACATAATTGTTAGTTTGCTAGCATGGATATTTCTCTGTTGGAATTTCACTAAGATTAACTTAGCTTTCAGGCCTCAATGGTCCATAAAATATATAGCAAGGTCAAATCATCTTGTTAACAACAGCTTTTTATTTCTATATCACGATAATAATAATAATAATAATAATGATAATAATAATAATAATATCTGTCAAGACCTACGAAAAACTGAGCGAATATAAAGATCTTGAAATAGAAATCAGCAAAATGTGGAACCTGAAGACTAAAACAATACCTGTTGTCATAGGTGCCCTGGGAATGATAGCAAAAGGGGCTGGTTACTACCTAACTCAGATACCAGGAAACCCAAAAATGGCAGAAATTCAAAAGATAGTGCTCATGGGAACTCAAGTAATCTCAAGTTTTAAAACAAACATAATTTTCGTTTTTTTCTTCTTTTTTTCCTTCTTTTTTTTTTAGGCATTCACTAGTACAACACTAAATACAAAACCAAATATATGGCACACTAGGCATAACAACAACATGAACTTCCAACCTGTTGTCTCTTGAGGTCTCTGGGTGAGACTTGGAGCCAACTTGTACAAATATAAAGCAAAAGTCAAACATAGAATAATAATAATAATAATAATAAGGGGGAGCATCATAGCTACGTGTTGAGAGGGATTCTTTGGTGTTTGAATAATTCACCTCTGGAAATATGGGTGTTTCGTTCAACATCCTTAAACAACCCTTATTCAGGAACCTTTTGGGTGGGATGGATTATTCGACCAGAAGAAAATTCTAACTGGGCCCCACCTGTAAGGTCATGTGCTGTTTATCTTGATATGAGATCACCATGTCGTGCACATATCATTGTGATGCATGTGCCTGGTGTTCCCTTATCAGACGGGTAGTCATGATGGGTATGCTGGGCTTCGTATATTTTACCCCAGTGTCACTTTGATGGCATGCACTGCTCTCTCACTCAATAATAATAATAAGGGGGAGCATCATAGCTACGTGTTGAGAGGGATTCTTTGGTGTTTGAATAATTCACTTCGGGAAACATGCGTGTTTCATTCAACAACCTTAAACAACCCTTATTCAGGGACCTTTTGAGTAGGATGGGCTACTTGACCAGAAGAAAATTCTAACTGGGCCCCACCTGCAAGGTCATGTGCTGTTTATCTTGATATGAGATCACCATGTCGTGCACATATCATTGTGATGCATGTGCCTGGTGTTCCCTTATCAGACGGGTAGTCATGATGGGTATGCTGGGCTTCGTATATTTTACCCCAGTGTCACTTTGATGGCATGCACTGCTCTCTCACTCAATAATAATAATAATAATAAGGGGGAGCATCATAGCTACGTGTTGAGAGGGATTCTTTGGTGTTTGAATAATTCACTTCGGGAAACATGCGTGTTTCATTCAACAACCTTAAACAACCCTTATTCAGGGACCTTTTGAGTAGGATGGGCTACTTGACCAGAAGAAAATTCTAACTGGGCCCCACCTGCAAGGTCATGTGCTGTTTATCTTGATATGAGATCACCATGTCGTGCACATATGGTTGTGATGCATGTGCCTGGTGTACCCTTATCAGATGGGTAGTCATGATGGGTATGCTGGGCTTCGTATATTTTACCCCAGTGTCACTTTGATGGCATGCACTGCTCTCTCACTCAATAATAATAATAATAATAAGGGGGAGCATCATAGCTACGTGTTGAGAGGGATTCTTTGGTGTTTGAATAATTCACTTCAGGAAACATGCGTGTTTCGTTCAACAACCTTAAACAACCCTTATTCAGGGACCTTTTGAGCAGGATGGGCTACTTGACCAGAAGAAAATTCTAACTGGGCCCCACCTGTAAGGTCATGTGCTGTTTATCTTGATATGAGATCACCATGACGTGCACATATGGTTGTGATGCATGTGTCTGGTGTACCCTTATCAGATGGGTAGTCATGATGGGTATGCTGGGGGTTGTATATTTTACCCCCGTGTCACATTGATGGCATGCACTGCTCTCTCACTCAATAACAACAACAACAACAACAATAATAATGGGACTTCTTCATAAAAACTGATCATATTACAGAAGTAAGACTACATGATTATAGAGTGAATAGAAAAAATAAGATACAGTGTAAGAACACAGACTTTTCAACACCTTATGATAATAGAATCAATGCCAAAGAAATTGAAAAATATCAGGACTTAGCCAGAGAACTGAAGAGATTGGGAAGACCATGATGACAATTACCCCCGTGGCAAATGGTGCACTTGGCACAACACTCAAACTTCTACTGAAGAGGTTGAAGGATATTGGAATTGAAACTCACATTGTTGACCTGCAATAAAGTGCATCCTGTATTCTGCAAGAATTTTAAGAAATATTCTTGAGATCTGAGGAGACTTGTTGTCACCAAACTTTCTTGATAACATCTCTACTAATCAAATTAGCAAGGTATAGCTTTAGAGTAATAATATTAATTATTCCTATTATAATAGGAACTTAGCAGAATCCACCATTTTATTATTATTATTATTATTATTATTATTATTATTATTATTATTATTATTATTATTCAAGAATCAGGAAAATGCCCTGTAGTGTTTCTTCAGATTATCTCTTATCTTTTACTAGTTTCAGTCGTTTGACTGTGGCTGTGCTGGAGCACTAACTTGAAGAATTTTTAATCAAATGAATCTAGCCCAGTACTTATTTTTTAAAGTCTGGTACTTATTCTGTCAGTCTCTAATGTTGGACCACTAAGTTACTGGGACATAAACACTCCGACACTGGTTGTGAGACATAGACACACATACACAAATATACAATCAGCTTCTTTTAGTTTCTGCCTACCAGATCCACACAATAAGCTTTGGTCAGCTTGAAGCTTACAGTAAACACTTTCAAAAGGCGCCACATAGTGGGACCGAACCTAGAAACACGTGGTTAGGAAGCAAACTTCTTTTACCACACAGAACTCAAATCCTACCAATGTCAACTTCGCCTTTCACTTGACTGGTACTTTTGGAGCTGATAAAGTACCAGTCAAGTACATGGGGAAATGTTATTGACTATCCCCTACCCTGAAAAGCAGGTGTGAGCGAGATTAATCAGAAGATACATTGACTTACCAAACATTGATAGTCAGGAACCTCCTTTAATTCTCATTAATTTATGAACAAGGACTTCGAATTCCTGCAGCTGCCAGATAAATTTATTGGTACCATGTATTCTTTTCTACTCTAGGCACAAGGCCAGAAAATTTTGAGGAGAGGCCAATCAATTGGATTGATCCCAGAATGTAACTGGTACTTAATTTATTGACCCTGAAAGGTGAAAGGCAAAGTTGACCCCAGCGGAATTTAAACTCTGAACATAAAGACAGACAAAATACCACTAAGCATTTCACCCGGCATGCTAACGATTCTGCCAGCTCACCGCATTATTGGTACCATGTATTGATGAGTGATTAACACAGTACATTAATTAATAAACCTGTATCATTTATACCAATGTACAAGATACCTGTATTTCATTTAATTATTGAAGTAAATTCAATAATCATCAAGGTACCCTGTATATAAGTAAATTCAATATTCATTTAGTTTAGAATGTATTGACCAAGGTGACCACCCCTGACTTGGAAAAAAATTTATAATCTGAAAAAGGCCTTACAATAAAAGGTCCCACAAAATCAATGTACCTGTATGAGTCAAATATTAGGATTAATTTAATAGGGCGCCAAGAGCACTATCCGAGCGTGATTATTGCTAGAGCAGCCAACTGGCTTCTGTGCTGGTGGCACGTAAAAGGGCACCATTCGAGCATGATCGTTACCAACGTCACCTTACTGGCACCTGTGCCGGTGGCATGTGTAAAAAGATTTGAGCGTAAAAAGCACCCACTACACTCTCAGAATGGTTGGCATTAGGAAGGGCATCCAGCTGTTGAAACTCTGCCAGATCAAGATCGGGGCCTGGTGCAGCCATCTGGTTCGCCAGCCCTCAGTCAAAATCGTCCAACCCATGCTAGCATGAAAAGCGGATGTTAAACGATGATGATGGTGATGATGATTTTGTTCACAAGAGACTTATTGGTATCCTGTAAACATATTTTAACATACTTTTACAATTAAATATGCTGAAACTGAAAGAAAAACTTTTGATGGTCTAAAGTTTTAGTCCTACTGTGAGCTAACTTGGGCAAGTATTTTGTGCCACCACTGTGGGTGGTGATTAAAGCCTTGTAAAAGTGATTTGGTAGACAGGCACTGAAGATTGTCATATATGCATATAGGCACAGGCATGGCTGTGTGTTAAGAAGCTTGCTTCCCAACCACATGATGCCAGGTTCAGTCCCACTGCATGGCATCTTGGGCAAGTGTCTTCCACAAAAGCCTCGGGTTAACCGAAGCTTTGTGAGTGGATTTGGTAGATGGAAACTGAAAGAAACATAATGTGTGTGCGTGTGTGTGTGTGTGTGTGTGTGTTTGTGTCTATATATACATATGTATCATATGTGCATGTGTGTGTGTGTTTTTGTGTCTGTGTTTGTCCTCCACCACCACTACGTGAGAACCAGTGTTTCTATGTCCTTGTAACTTAGCAGTTTAGCTAAAAGAAACCAACACAATTAATACCAGGCTTAAAAAAAAAAAAAGAAATTCAAAGTAGTGCTCCAGTATGGCCAAGTCTAATGACTAAAACAAATATAAGCTAAACATAAAATAAATACATGTGTCTATTTGTGAGGATTTGTGTGAGAAAATTCCCTCGTCTTCCCTGGTTTCTAAACAATATCTTCCTGACACAATCCTATAACACCTACCATGTCTAAAGTACATCTATGAGTAAAGCATGTGGACATTCAGCCAGCAAAAGACAGCAGCTAAATTCTCCTTAACCCTTTAGTGTTAAGATTATTCTATCAAACATAAAGCCTATTGATTCCCATTGATTTTAATTAATCATGCATTATCCCATATCTTCAAGAGTTTCATGGTGTAATTACTTAATGTAGAATAACATTGCAGGGTAGGTGTGAGAGCCTGGATCTGGTCAGTTTGAAAATAAAACAGATTAAATATTTTAGCCAGATATGGCCGGTTTAAATACTAAAGGGTTAAACAACATTCTACTACTATTTAATAAAAAAAATGAAAAGGGAAAGACACCAAATAACACAGTCCTAAATACACTATTCATGAAAGCAAGATGGAATGTATATATGCTATGTAGATACAGCACCACCCAACAAAATAAGATTGGATGGTCATGGCTGGAATGCTTCCACCATAGATTGGTCTGCTGTATCAGTACCGACCTTGATATAGCAAACTTAAGAAACAATAGCAACAAGAACAAGAGGTGTAGACATGACCTCAGTGCTTATGATCCGTATCTTTGGTTAAACCACAGGTCATCCAGTCTTGAACAAATCTAAGAACAACAACAACAAGTACATAGAATTAAATCAAATATACAACTGTCTGCATACATAGCTGTGTGTGTGTGTGTGCATGTGTGCGTGTGTACATGTCTGTGTGATGTGGGTGGAGTTATATCTGTCACAGCAGGCCCAATTAGCAACAGTAACGACAGATAACTGCATACAAGATTCACATTTATCCTTGAAACACATTTCGCAATAGTCTACATATTTAAAATTCTGAGTGGCATAAAAAGGAAAAAAAAAAAGGGATAAAACAATGACAGCAACAACAACAACAACAACAAAACCAAGAAAAACTAAATCAGCAGCAAGGCTTTTGTCAAAAATCTAAAATTAGTACACAAGCAAGATCCATTTCACTGTGTTATGCATTATTGAATTTCATGAATTCTTTCACACCAGCAGCCATCAAGATTTGCAGTTACTCCACATCCTGTCAATAACTAGACATATATATATATATATATATATATAACTAGACATATATATATATATATATATATATATATATATATACATACACAACGACCTCAAACCCACACGAGTAAACAAGAGAGACAGAGACAGGCAGAAACAAGGAAAATGCCACTTATACAAATATTCTTTTAAAAAAACTTTTCTTTTAATTTTTCTAAATTTAATTATTTAATTGTTACAGTTGAAAAAGTCTCAATGACTGAAACCGGTACTGAAATGTTTTTTTATAAAATTATTTTAGCATTTTCTATCTTGACTTTTTTTTTCCATTTATATATATATATATATATATGAAATTAAAAAAAACTCAATTGGGTTATCTGGTACTTATATATAAAAGAGTCTTTATGGTGAAATAAACATGGTGCAGGCAGTTATGTAGTATGTACAACAACCGTAAGGTTATATAATTCATTATGCAACTCTCAACTCATCAGGCTCACCAAATATACAAGCAAGCAGAGACATGTTGATTCATCAACAGGTCACAAACGAGTGGAATTTCTAATCAGAATTACCCACATATATAATAAATGTAAAGTGGGTGAGACTATAGAACCAGTTAATCAAGAGGGTGGATAACAGAAAAAGTGTATCAAGTAGAATAGTTAAAAGGCATATCTAATCTAAAGATGCTGATAAACTTGGTGACATCAAAACAGGCTTATACACCAGCAGATAGCAGGTGCCAAAGCATGACATTCGACCCAATTAAAACATTTTTGAAACCAATTGATGTCTTCTAAAAATAAAACTGAAATAAACCCATCTAGGAGTGATATGGTTAGCAAATCCAAGTGTTGTTTATGTATTTACTTAATTCTTGTTAATTAATTATTATAGCACTAATAGAATATTAATTAATTATTATAGCACTAATAGAATATTAACATTAATTAAGAGAGATCCAGTTACTTTATTATTCAGAGAAAATAATTTAAGGAAAAAGAAAAAAAAAAAACCCCCAGAGAATAGCAAAGGTCTGTGTAAAATTTCAGAGGGGAGGGAGGGAGGGAAAAAGGAGAGGAAAGATAATATATGGAGATAGCAATAATCACAATGTCAAGAAGAATCTTAACCTAAAAATACTTAAAGAGAAATAGAATAGGATAAACTTAACAGAGACAGTGGACTGTACTGTTGGCAGGAAGACAGCATTAGCATAAACAAATGTGTATATTAAGCTAATGGAAATAGTTTAGGCAATAACCAATACCAACATAAAAGATATAAAGAATGTGAATTTATGTTAGTTAAATGTTGAAACTTAGAGAGATCAATTATATAGCTGTTATGAAGTTATGAGTCAAAAGGTGAAAGTTAATAATGAATAAGTGAATTGACGGTTACATTAAAAGAAACTGAAAAAAAACCATGAATCCCAACTTTTTTTTATTAGCCAACTAGCAGTATCGCCCGGCGTTGCTCGGGTTTGTAAGGGAAATAACTATATAAGCATTTTTAGAGAGTTACTTCCCTTATAGATGCCAATTGGGGCTTTCTTAGCCATTTCTGTTATGGTGTCTTCAAGCCATGAAGTCGTTGTTCTAAAAGAACGCTGGTCTCCTTGACAACGCTTTACGACGTTGATTTCCTTACACTCCCTTCCCCACAGCTTCACGAGGGAGGGAAGAAGGGGGAGAAGCAACACAGGTGCAGATGTGAGCATGGACGCCAACTCCGCCGCCATCGACACACGAAAAATTATGCATTAAAATGGAATAAAAAATTATGTTAAATTATTTTTAAAATCGTAGACTCATCGTAGACGCGTGCTAATAGCCAGACGGGCTCGATATTAATCACGACTATAAGATACCCGAATTTGGTTAAACTGCACCACAAAATGTGGGAGGAGTTAGGAATCTAAATCGTAGGAGACAGACACTCACACAACTACAGTTTTATATATATAGATATTATCACATTGTTATTGAGAATGAAGCACATGGATTAAAATTATGTAGTTTAGGAGTGGCTGTGTGGTAAGTAGCTTGCTTACCAACCACATGGTTCAGGGTTCAGTCCCACTTCGTGGTGCTTTGGGCAAGTGCCTTCTACTATAGCCTCAGGCTGACCAAAGCCTTGTCAGTGGATTTGGTAGATGGAAACTGAAAGAATGATAATAATTATATGTATATATATTTATATGTATGTGTTTGTGCATATGTTTGTGTCTGTGTTTGTCCTCCCAATATTGCTTGACAACCGATGCTGGTGTAATTACGTCCATATAACTTAGCAGTTTGGCAATAGAGACTGGTAGAATAAGTACTAGGCATACAAAGAATAAGTCCTGGGGTCGATTTGCTTGACTAAATGTGGTGCTACAGCATGGCCACAGTCAAATGACTGAAACAAGTAAAAGAGTAAGTTAGGTAAGATCATTAATAATAATGATAATAATAATTTACAATTATGGGGGAGCATTAGGAAAACGTTAAAAGAATTTATGAGTATTATAAAGGCCAAAAATGTTAAAAGAATTTATAAGGATCACAGAGAATTGTAAAGGCCATAACCATGGAGGATGAAGCAAATACTATAAAGATACCACCTAAGGTTAGAAGCAAATTAATTAAAGTTATTAAATTGCAAACCGTATAAAATTACAATCATTCGTATATGTCATTAGAACTACAGGTATGCAAAAGTAACTTAAATATGATCAGTTATCAGTATTAAAAGGTATTAGGATACATTAAGCTACCTAAATGTAGTTCAGCTGTTTTTATTATGTTTTATGCCTCACACTGAAAGTTCTGTTTAATTTCTTGTCACTATTGGAGTTACAGATTACCAATCCATAGAGAATTCTCCTTCATCAATGCATTTCATTCTATGATAATGGATTACTTAAACTTTTATGTCATTCTGTTTAACCAGTTTGTAGTGTCCTTCAGTGGAGGCGCAATAGCCCAGTGGTTAGGACAGCGGACTCGCGGTCGCAGGATCGCGGTTTCGATTCCCAGACCGGGCGTTGTGAGTGTTTATTGAGCAAAAACACCTAAAATAGCTCCACGAGGCTCCGGCAGGGGATGGTGGTGATCCCTGCTGTATTCTTTCACCACAACTTTCTCTCACTCTTACTTCCTGTTTCTGTTGTACCTGTATTTCAAAGGGCCGGCCTTGTCACTCTCTGTGTCACGCTGAATATCCCCGAGAACTACGTTAAGGGTACACGTGTCTGTGGAGTGCTCAGCCACTTACACGTTAATTTAACGAGCAGGCTGTTCCGTTGATTCGGATCAACCGGAACCCTCGTCGTCGTAACCGACGGAGTGCTTCCAAGTGTCCTTCACATTTTAACATAATACACACACACACACACACACACGTATACGAAGGGGGTACCCAAAAGAAACCTAAATTTTACCATATTATTTTATTTATTTAGTATTATATATTTACCCTTTTATCACCTTCAAAGTGTTCTCCATTTAAAGAAATGTACTGGTCCAGACACGTTTTGCACTATTCAAAGCACCTCTGTCATTTTTTTCTTCACCTCATCCACATCTGCAAATTCCATACCATCAGGTTTTATTACTGCTGATGAACTTTGAAAAAAAACAGTTCAGATCAACTTCCAATTCTTCTTTCAGTTCATGACACACATTCAGTCACGACTGCTTCTGATCTTCCATGAGGAAGTGAGGCACAAATTTTACTGCAGCATTTTTCGTTTGCAATTCCTCACACAAAATTCATTGGGAGGGGCTCCAGGACATACCAGTCATATCAACAAGTTCATCAATGACCCCCCCCCCATATATATATATACTATTTTACTCTTTTACTTGTTTCAGTCATTTGACTGCGGCCATGCTGGAGCACCGCCTTTAATCGAGCAACTCGACCCCGGGACTTATTCTTTTGTAAGCCCAGTACTTATTCTATCGGTCTCTTTTGCCGAACTGCTAAGTAACGGGGACATAAACACACCAGCATCGGTTGTCAAGCAATGCTAGGGAGACAAACACAGACACACAAACACACACACGCACATATATATATATATATATACGACGGGCTTCTTTCTGTTTCCGTCTACCAAATCCACTCACAAGGCTTTGGTCGGCCTGAGGCTATAGTAGAAGACACTTGCCCAAGCTGCCATGCAGTGGGACTGAACCCGGAACCTTGTGGTTGGTAAACAAGCTACTTACCACACAGCCACTCCTGGGAGAGTTTACGAAAAAAACAAAAGACGAAGACAGGTGGTGTACAAAACAAACAGATGTATTAGTATAATGCTCAGGAATAGAAAAAGTCTTTTACGTTTCGAGCCTACGCTCTTCTACAGAAAGGGACACAGAAAAAACAAGGAGAGAACAAAACAGGGAGAGTGTTTCTTTAACATCTACTTTTTCATGCTTGCATGGGTTAGATAACTACATTGAAGCAGAGTTTTTCTATGGTTGGATTGCTCCAGCTGTCACCAAAGCTGACTTGATCCCAAGTGGAATAATCATCATCCCAGTCTGTTGAACAGCTAACAAGCCCAGACATGTTTTATGTGGGGAACTGGAAAATAATGATACCAACTAACAAGTCATTTTTGTTTAAACAGACTGCACTGCATGTCAGGACATTTCCAGATGCCTACAGTAATCCTTTTGTGGTAGACTGCATGACAATGACACCAACAAAGAAGTCTGTTTACAAATCTGTGAATGCAAGGGAAATATGAACTTGGTCACACAAGCACACACATAGAGATATGTACACATACTTACATACAAACAAACACACACATACTTAACCCCGCCAAACACACACACACACTTACTTGTACTTGTGGCGACATTCGCCCTGGGCAGGTTGAGTCGACTTCTTCTAGCATGGAAGAAGTTTCGTGGGAATGTGTGGCTTTCACAAGCGGTCCCCAACAATCCCGCATGTAGAGACATCCTGTTTGCCGCAGATTGTCCGCAGACGCAGGGACAGAAGGACCGAGGAGCCGCCGGCTGCCGAAACAGACACTCCGAGGATTTTCACCAGAGCCCCATCTGCCGGGTTGTGGCCCTAATACCACTCGGTGTCAGACCAATAGCTCTGACACTACCCGTTGCCAGCGTCCCTACCACGGTGAGTAGGGGAGGGACACACACACACATACATATATATATATAGCAGAAATTACGATAGACACCATGGTATATTACTAGTTCCTAAATGTTTCACCACTGTGGCTGTCTGGGAACTCTGCATTGGATTTCATGTACAAATGGATGTTTAATCACAATCTTCTTCTTTTGTTCCTTCTTGAGCCATGCCTGACTCATAAGGGCCGGTTTCCCAGTTTCTTGGCGTATAGGTTCCCCACCTGGACGGGACACCAGTCCGTCGCAGATGAGCTGCAAGATGCAGGAGGAAAGAGTGAGAGAAAGTTGTGACAAAAGAGTCAGCAGAAGTTTCGCCATTACCTTCTGCCGGAGCTGCGTGGAGCTTAGGTGTTTCGCTCAAAAACATACACATCGCCCGGTCTGAGATTCAAACCCGCGATCCCTCGACCGCGAGTCCGCTGCTCTAACCACCAGGCCATGTGCCTCCACTTTAATCACAATGGACCATTAGGGGAACACTTTAGTACATTTCATTACAGAGAACTAAACTCTAGAGTTGAGTAGATGGTGAGGCATGTTATAAGTATTAGGGAGGGGGTACTCTTCCGCTATGCTGGAAGTAGACTAGACGTTGATATTCTATGAGAAGATCTAAACTTAATAGTGGCAGTCGGGAATCTATTTGTACACACTAAACACATAATTAGTGACTCAGCTCCACATATATACACTTTTGAAAACCTAATGTGAAACTAGTCAAGTGTCTTCCTATACTCTTTGCTCTTTTTACTCTTTTACTTGTTTCAGTCATGTGACTGTGGCCATGCTGGAGCACCGCCTTTAGTCGAGCAACTCGACCCCAGGACTTATTCATTGTAAGCCTAGTACTTATTCTATCGGGCACCTTTTACTGCAC
>NC_043016.1:8130971-8214788 GCF_006345805.1 Octopus sinensis | reverse complement strand
CGAGTGTGTATCCATGCCATTCCTCATCCTCCTCTTCCCTTCTCTCCCCATAATTCCATCTGCACAACATTATACATAGTCAGTTACCATACTGGTGCTTCTCCCTCACACAGCCTCGTTGTCCGTCCAATAATGTAACAAAAAAATGATATGACACCACCAGATTCCCATAAATAATTTAGTCTTGGGGGTCCTTTTTTTTGGGGGGGGGGGGGGGAGGAGAAGCATGTGTGTGTGTGTGTATTTGTCATTCTTTTTCATTTTTCATTTTTTTTATTTTTACTTAATTATATATGTCTGATGCTTAAAAAAAAAAGGAAAAAGAAAGGAAAACAAGAAAAATAACCACCCCCACCCTGAAAACAAAACCCCCATCACCACAAATAATAATCTAGTTAGTAGGGCTCAAATCATAATAGCTGTTTTCAAGCAAATTTACTTTCTCTTTTACTCTTTTGTTTGTTTCAGTCATTTGACTGTGGCCATGCTGGCAAATCAACCCCAGGACTTATTCTTTGTAAGCCTAGTACTTATTTCTATCGGTCTCTTTTGCCGAACTGCTAAGTTACGGGGACATAAATACACCAGCATCGGTTGTCAAACCATGTTGGGGGACATACGCAGACTGACAAACATATACATACACATACATATAACATATATATACGATGAGCTTCTTTCAGTTTCCGTCTACCAAATCCACTTACAAGGCTTTAGTCAGCCCGAGGCTATAGTAGAAAACACTTGTCCAAGGTGCCACGCAATGGGACTGACCCAGAACCATGTGGTTGGTAAGCAAGCTACTTACCACACAGCCACTCCTACACCTATTATAGTTATTAAAAAAAAAAAGGAAAAAATCTAGGATGCTTCAAGAATTTTTGTGTCATTCACCATATTTCCAACCCTGTAATACTGTACTACACTTATACCAGTTATGTACTGGCAATGCTACCAGGAACAACCCATTTCAGACACAAATGATTGCACTGTTATAATTATATCGGCAGACATTTAAAAATAATTGTCAAGGAGCAAAGCTTTATACCAAGGAACTGTTTTTTAATTACAAAGTCAGGTGGAGAGAAAAAAAAAAACTATATTTCCGACCATGAACCTTTCCAGGGCCTCCTGCAAGAATGGTGGCATGAGGGAGAATGGTATCCACATATTGAAGCCGGTGAGCTGGCAGAAGTGTTAGCACGCCGGGCAAAATGCGTAGCCGTATTTCATCTGCTGTTACATTCTGAGTTCAAATTCCGCCGAGGTTGACTTTGCCTTTCATCCTTTCAGAGTCGATTAAATAAGTACCAGTTACGCACTGGGGTTGATATAATCGACTTAATTCGTCTATCTGTCCTTGTTTGTCCACTCTGTATTTAGCCCCTTGTGGGTAGTAAAGAAATAGGTATACACATATTGGAAACTAGATGTGAATGTTTTCAACAGAGTGGACACTGTTAAAGTTAGCAACCAAGGATCAAAGTAGAGAAGTTTAACTTGGTAATGAATTAGTTCCTTAGAATTCAGATTGCTCTGCCAAATGTAATTCTTATTTATTCACACCGTTTTGAATCAATCTTGCATTATCTTGTAGCCTCAAGATTTTGATGAAGTAAGTGTTAATTTTCAGTATGATATTTTAGGGAAGGTGTGAGAGGTTGGGTCTGGCCAGTTTGAACATAAAACAAGTAGAATAAATACCATGTAGCAGTTGCTATTTAGTACTGAGTAACCCTGAACTCTGTGATTAAGAATATTCCAATCATGACCACAGAATCATTATGTGACCTTCAAATTGTTGTAAGTTAACGTACTCTTTCTTGACTGATGCCATGCAAGCACGGAAAAGAAGATATTAAAATGATGATGATGATGATGATGATGATAGAGTGTAGTTTTGAGGGAAATTTGGCTGCTCTAGTTTCAAGCAAGCAGAGCGATCACATTGAAAAACATCTGTTTTTCTAAGGAAGAAAATTGTTACTGATATATATTTGTTTACTACCCACAAGGGGCTAAACACAGAGGGGACAAACAAAGACAGTCAAAGGGATTAAGTTGATTACATCGACCCCAGTGTGTAACTGGTACTTAATTTTATCGACCCCGAAAGGATGAAAGGCAAAGTCGACCTCGGCGGAATTTGAACTTGGAATGTAGTGACAGAAGAAATATGGCTATGCATTTCGCCTGACGTGCTAATGATTCTGCCAGCATGCCACCTTACTTGTTACTGATATAAAACACTTATTCCTTTCGATACCAACCTTGCCAGAGACTCATTTCTGGTTTTATGATATACACACACTTCTTATTTTAAAGTAATCAGAATTAAACCTTACTATCAAATTTCATGTTGATTTATGTTCCAAACGCCAAACCATTTGACAGTTAGTTTGGTAAAATAAAGAACTGGTATTGAACCAGTGTGTGTGTCATTTTAATTTTTACTGACATAATGACTTTCCATAGACACAATAATAACAAAGTAATTTTACCAAATTCTTCATTATTTTAAGAATTAACTGAAACAACAGCAATCTACTTCAACCGAAATACAGCAACAAAAGAGTTAATTCGCTTCAATTTCCTTCTCTTTGAGACGTTCATATTCTACACCAGTGGTTATCAATCATTTTTTTGTCTATGGTCCGGTTTGATTCTTCACAGCTGTTATATATTTAAAAGAAACTTTATTGTATATTTATAATTAAATATTTATTAGGAACTGTATGAAAAATTGTTAAGATATTTTGTGTATTGTAGCTACACACTGGGTTTACTTCAGAAATAATATTTACACCGATAGTACTTCTATATAACCTTTGTTTATTATGTCATAGCTCAATTGCTGCTTAACCTCATATCAGCACTGGTCAATCAGATCTGTGAACAAAATAACCCCAGATCAGCTCTGGTCAATCAGATCTATAACCGAAATAGCTCCAGGTCATCTTTGGTTAAACAGACCTAAGATCAAAACAGCCTTGGATTAGTTCTGGTCAATATTTAAATAAAACTTTTTCATCCTAATTTAAGATCCTTTCTATTAAGTTATATCCTAAACATTAATTTAATTATTACAAATGATCAAGACGCAACGAAAATTTTAGGACAATAAAAATAAGAAAAAAGTGGAAATTTTACTGGTGAGTGTGTTACATAATAAGGCACAAAAAAGAAAATGATTCTTGCCAGACACAACAGAAAATGATCAAAGTTTATTATTTTAGTCTAAAGCTATCCAAATTTTTATTACTATTTCTAAAATTAATTGAAACAAAAAAAAGACACCACCACCATCCAATATCAAAGCCAAAGTGGACTCTCAACAAAGTAATCTGAGACGCTAATAATAACAGTTAAATTTTCTTTAATTTTCTCTTTACTACCTTAAAAACAAGAAATGGGATAATGTGGTCACAGACGCACTGTCCAGATAAAAGAAATGAAATATTCTAACACAACCTCAATATAGTCCTAAGACTATTACCCAAACATGGTGTATCTAAATGCACCATGTTTGGGTAGAAGGTGGGGTAGAAGTATTTACTCTTTTACTTGTTTCAGTCATTTGACTGTGGCCATGCTGGGGCACCCACCTTTAGTCGAGCAAATTGACCCCAGGATTTATTCTCTGTAAGCCTAGTACTTATTCTATCGGTCTCTTTTGCCGAACCGCTAAGTTACAGGGATGTAAACACACCAGCATTGGTTGTCAAGCCATGTTGGGGGGACAAACACGGACACACAAACATATACACTCACATAAATATATATATATATATCTACACATATATACGATGGGCTTCTTTCAGTTTCCGTCTACCAAATCCACTCACAAGGCTTTGGTTAGCCTGAGGCTATAAAAGAAGACACTGGCCCAAGGTGCCACGCAGTGGGACTGAACCCAGAACCATGTGGTTGGTAAGCAAGCTACTTATACTTTTGGTCATAATTTAGTTCACCAAATTACATGGCTCAAGGTTCAATCCCACTGCATGATACCTTGAGCAAGTGCCTTCTACTATACACTTGGGCTAACCAAGGCCTTGAGAGTGGATTTGGTAGACAATAACTAAAAGAAGCCCATTGTGTGTGTGTGTGTATGTTTGTCGCTTTGTGCCCATGTTTGCCACCCATCACTGCCAGACAACCAGTGTTGGTATGTTTATGTCCCTTATAACTAAGTGGTTGGCAAAAGGGACTGAGAGAATAAGTACCAGGCTTATAAAAAAATAATGCACTGGGGTCAATTCTTTCAACTAAAACTCCTCAAGGTAGTGCCCCAGCATGGCCCCTATATATCAGTGGTTCTCAACCAGGGTGTATGTGGCCCTTGAAGGTCCATATAAAATTTCATTACTAAAATTTATGCGCAAGTGTACCAGAGAGTACCATACGAGCAACAAGCTGGCCTTCGTGCTGATGGCACGTTAAGCACACCATTCAAGCTTGATTGTTACCGCGTCGCCTTACTAGCACTTGTGCTGGTAGCACGTGAAACATTCAAGCGAGGTCGTCGCCAGTGCCACTGGACTGGCTCCTGTGCAGGTGGCACGTAAAAAGCACCATCTGGGCGTGGCCATTACCAGCAGCACTAAACTGGCCCTCGTGCCAGTGGCATGTAAAAAGCACCCACTACACTCTCGGAGTGGTTAGTGTTTAGGAAGGGCGTCCAGCTGTAGAAACTCTGCCAGATCAGATTTGGAGTCTGGTTCGCCAGACCTCAGTCAAATCGTCCAACCCATGCCAGCATGGAAAGCGGACGTTAAATGATGATGATGATGATGATGATGATGATGAATAAATTGGTTATATTTGTACAATACATAACATATTTAAACATTTTTAAATACAATTCCTAATAATATTTAATTGTAAAAATAATAACATGAGATTTTAGATGTTGAATAGCTAGGAGAACTCCCTCCTTGAGTAAAATATGAATCAAAGGGGTTCCAGAAGCAAAAAAATGGTTGAGAATCACTGCTCTGTATGGTTGCTGAGCCTGGTGGAAATAGCAGCCAAATATCTCCTTTAACCTTTTAGCATTTAAACCGGCCATATCCGGCCAAAATATTCTACCTGCTTTAGGTTCAAACAGGCCAGATCTTGCCTCTCACACCTACCCTACAATGTCATTTTAAAAATAAACAGTTATAACATCAAAATCTCAAAAATACAAGATAATGAAATAAATAAACATTTCATTTGATAGAATAATCTAAATGCTAAAGGGTTTATTCACTCTACTGACCTTAGAAAGGGAAAAAAGGTAAAGACCCCCTTTTGGTCATGAATGACCATAGGATTGCAGCTAGAAAGTTCCTGTCCGAGGCACAAGTCCAGGCAAGGTTGTTTTACTGAAGACCAACAGTCATCCATGTATACCAGCCTCCCTCTCCACATCACTGATGTTATCTAAGGGAAAAGCAAAGGGGCCGATACAGCTTGGCACCAGTGGTGTCACAACTCATTTCTACAGATGAGTGGACTGGAGCAACATGAAATAAAGTGTCTTGCTCAAGAACAAAACAACACTACCCAGGCTCGGAATCGAACTCACTACCTCATGATTGTGAGCCCGATGCTCTAACTACAGAGCCATGCACTAGAGTGATGTAGGGGGCTGTTTCACACACATGTACTTATTTAGAAAAGAAAAAAAAAAAAAAAAAAAAGAAAAGAAAAGAAAGAAAGACGATGTGGTCATAACAGGAATGCTTTTGAGTGCAGGGTTGGCTTGAGATCAAGACTAGCTTGAGGTTAAAAAGCAACAACAACCACCCCACTGTTTGATCATAGATTTCCATGGCTCAGAACTGACCTGGGCTAACAACAGCAGCAGCAACAGCAGTCACAACCACCACCACCATCACCATCATCATCATCATCAATAAACCTCCAGACATTTCATATCACCTGTCATCTCTTTTGTTTTTATAGTATGCATGTGTGTTTTTTTGTTTTGTTTTGTTTTGTTCTGTGCTTTCTTTTTTTTTTTCTTCTTAGTTTTCCTCTGTTAACACAATTCAGAAATTCCAGCTGTTACCAAGTCTAACTAACTTTTAACATCCAGTCCTGCCAGCTCCAACCATCCACACCCAACCCCACCCACACCACCCACCAGCACCCACCTGCCCCACCCACCCACCCACCAGCACCAGAAGTAACACTGTCACCACAAGTAGTGTCCTTTCTTCCCTCCTTTCCAAGCCTGTCTTGTCCTCTGTCACCTCCTGTACCCCACCTCTGTCAAGGGAACAGTCAGAGAGAGAGAGAGAGAGAGAAAAGAAAGAAAGAAAGAAAGACAGAAAGAGATGGAGAGATGGAGGTAGAAGTGGCGGGGAGTCAACCTAAAGTGTTCTGCCCATAAAAAAAAAAAAAAAAAAAAAAATTTAAAGTGTTGACTTTGAAACAATTCAACAACAGACCCAATCATTACAAAATGATGAACAAACATTTAAAGGAATATAAAATAACCTTGTCTGGAACAGCCTCCCCCCCCCATTTCTTTTACTCTTTTACTTGTTTCAGTCATTTGATTGCGGCCATGCTGGAGCACCGCCTTTAGTCAAGGAAATCGACCCCCAGGACTTATTCTTTTTTATAAGCCTAGTACTTATTCTATCAGTCTCTTTTTGCCGAACTGCTAAGTTACGGGGACGTAAACACACCAGCATCAGTTGTCAAGCATTTCATCCAGCATGCTAATGATTCTACCAGCTCATTGCCTTCTTAATAATAATAATAAAGAGGGTAAAGACCCCCTTCGGTCATGAATGACCATGGGATTGCACCTAGAAAGTTACCCTCCTAGATACAAGTCCGGGCAAGGTTGTTTATGGAAGACCAGTTTATGGAAGACCAGCCATGCATACCGGCCTCCCCTCTCCACGCCACCAGTGTTATCCAAGGGAAAGGCAAAGGCCAATACAGCTTGGCACCTGTGACGTTGCAACTCATTTCTACAGTTGAGTGAACTGGAGCAACGTGAAATAAAGTGCCTTGCTCAAGAACACAACACGCAGCCCGGTCCGGGATTCGAGCTCACAACCTCATGGTCGTAAGCTCGACGCTCTAACCACTGAGCCATGCGCTAATAATAATAATAATAATAATAATAAATGACAGTAATGTTAACCTAACTTTGGTTAAATGACTTTGCCAATGGTATAATTAAAAGAAATGGTCATTAATTTTTCAAGACATTTACACACACATCCTGTGTATGTGCATGTACATGTCTATATACTAATGCCTATATATATATATATATATATAATAATTATTTGACGGAATATTATTCCTAACTTACAGGGAAAAATTCAATTTAGAAATACTAAATCAAATTTCACAAAATATAATATATATATATAAAAATTAGAAAAAACCACCTTTTATCAATTCAAAATGAACAATTAAATTACACCATCTAGAAAATTACATATAACAGAAATATTAAAAATAAAATAACGATAATATACCGATGATTAAATAAATTGCAAAATAATAATAAAAACGTATATATTTGGTAGAATATATATGTATGTATACACACACGCATATAAATATACACACACATACATATTAATACATACATAAGCACACACAAACATACACACACAGAGTACTTTGTTAATTTTGTTCAGCAGTCTTAGACAATCGCTAAAAATCCTAAGGCGAACGGGAAAGCTGTGTCTATAAAGAACTCAAACTTCAAAGTATTCTGTTTTAGATTCCTGTATTTTATAAAGCATTGCTTTATAAAAAAAAACAGCAAAAACGTTATGGTTCATTTAACGTCGTCGTAAGAAAATCCCCACAGAAGAGTGTAGATTAAAACATAAAATGTAAAAAAAAAAAAAGAAAAATGTGGGGAGAGGAAAAAAAAAGAACCTCAACAAAGAGCAAATATTTATGCGAAATGATAATATTATGGGTTTTAGTCAGCTATGAGATAAGATTAAAGTATTAATAAACTTTGGCTAATCTTATCTACTTTACATTAATCTCTGAGCAATGTCAATTGAAGACACTTTCAATAGAGGAACAGTAAAAGGATGAGCAGTGGGGTGTTGGGGAAGGGTGAGGCAGGGTTGGGGGGTGTTGGTTAATGTAATTACATTGATGTTGGCTAATATCAATGAAAAAAGAGAAAAAAAAGAAAAGAAACAGAACAAGTATAGGACAGAGCGACATGTGACAGTGAGTGAACATCACTGGCTGTAGAATTAGCTAAGAGTGAGGAGGTGAGTGGGGTTTTGAAGGGTGGGAGTTTGAAGGGTGGGGGGGGGGGGATGAGGGAGACAAATGTACTCAAGGTGGCAGTGTGAAAAAAATGTGACATTGTGACATGGTGGTGCTGTTGCACATTACAAGAGAATGTTGTGATGTGCAACAGGGGAAATACTGTGATGCGTCAGGAGAACTAATAATGTTGTGATGTGACCGAAGCATGTGACAGGTGACAGGAGAATACTGTGGTGTGACAGGAGAATGCCAAAATCCTAAGAGGATGTTGTGACGAGCATGTTGTGACAGATAACAAGAAAATGTGCAACAAGAGAATGTGTGTGATGAGAGGATGCTGTGATGTGTGACAGAGTAATATTGTGACATGTGACAGGAGAATCCTGTGACGTATGACAGGATAATGCTGCAGCATGTGACAAGAATGCTGTGATACGTGACGAGAGAACATTGTAGCGTGTGACAGGAGAATGTTGTGATGTGTGACAGGATAATGTTGCAGCATGTGACAAGAATGCTGTGATGTGTGACAAGAAAATGTGACTTGTGACAGGAATGTAATGACATGTGACATTTAGCAAGGAATTATACCATTATCACATGAATGCAGGATTCTTAATTAAAACACAGAAGTGTCACCGACATAGATGCCAGTCAGGTGGCGCTAGCATCAGCCACGTTCGGATGGTGCTTTTTATGTAAGATTAATGCAGACCAAATTTGAAAAAAAGAGAACAACCAATTATTAGCACAGGTGTTGCCAGATCATCATTGTGATTTGTCCTAGGCTATTCTAGGATTTCTAGGTTTTAGTTTGACCTCACATTCTACACCTTAAAGTTTCTTTCAATTTTTAGGACCATAATTCCAAGGCAATTATATGGTGGCACTAAAATGATAGACTGAAGGGAAAAGAGCAACAGGGCACCCTACAACCATATATGGCAAAAGACCATTGACAAAAAAGGAGACAAGTAGGGCAGAGTAACTGGAATGAGACCAGAACAATTGTAGAAAACAAAGCTGGTTGGAGAGATTGTGCTGAGGTCTTATGTGCCTCAAATCACAACCTAACTCCAAAGTAGACAGAACCCATTAATGGACTCCAGGCTGTGATCAAGAACTGGAATAGCTTACCCAGATTTTTGCTACACTCAAGAAGTTGAATGCTTCAAACTAAATCATTTCCTAGTGAAATTTGCAGTATATAGGCACAGGAGTGGCTGTGTGGTAAGTAGCTTGTTTACCAATCACATGGTTCCGGGTTCAGTCCCACTGCGTGGCACCTTGGGCAAGTGTCTTCTCTATAGCCTCAGGCCGACCAAAGCCTTGTGAGTGGATTTGGTTGACGGAAACTGAAAGAAGCCCGTCGTATATATGTATATATATATATATATGCGTGTGTGTGTTTGTCCCCCTAGCATTGCTTGACAACCGATGCTGGTGTGTTTATGTCCCCGTTACTTAGCGGTTCGGCAAAGAGACCGATAGAATAAGTACTGGGCTTACAAAGAATAAGTCCCGGGGTCGAGTTGCTCGATTAAAGGCGGTGCTCCAGCATGGCCGCAGTCAAATGACTGAAACAAGTAAAAGAGTAAAAGAGTATCTAGGTTTTGGACAATCATTACCAGGATATGAACTGCTAACATCAGGAACAACAACAATAATAATAATCATAATAATAATAATAATAATAATAATATAAAGTGGCAAACACAGCAGTAGGCAAACAATAGGTAACAGCACCAAAATGGATGATAAGGGGGCAGAAAAAAAGTCATTTAGCAGTAAAACACATTAACACTTAACAAGGAATATAATATCTGCCATTTCAAAAAGAAGCCACATAAGCTGTGAACACAGTACTTAGTAAACTGTGCACACACACACACAACAAAAAAAAAAACATAAACAATGAACAGAGCATCTAGTGAACCTGAAAAACTATTACAGAAACATTAACTGACAACAGTGAACCAAATGGAAGAAAATGTTGTCATGATGTGGAAGACTAAAAAAAAGAAGATTTTAGACTCAAAGCTAAAAATGTGAATACAAAAATATAATGTCACATCCATTTACACATTGCTTTTTAAACTTTTAAAAAGATAAGGAAAAAAAAAAAACGTAAATTAAGAAATAATAATAATAATAATAAACTGAATAAAACCAAAATCATTATATAAAAATGTTCTTATATAACATTAAGTTTTGCTAATTAGCGGCAATGTGCAAACACTTTTGTGGAAGAAAAATATAATTTAAGAATAAATAAATAAATGAATAAATAAAGTCCACTAAAAGGAGCAGCAAACAGAACAGGTTTGGTTGTGGAAATATCCTTGGAACTTTTCTGAGAGTACTAATTAGCTCTACATAAATAAATAAATAAATAAATTCAAAATAACAATAACAAAATAATAATAATAATGATAATAATAATAATAATAATAAAGAAAATTCTAGAAATTACTTTATTTTTCTTATACAATTATAAATAAAGATTGTTAATGTTCATTCGTTAAAAAGACAAAAAAAAAGTGAAATAAATGGAAGCATTATTGGTAAGTTAAAAAAAAAAAAATTTCATCAAACTATATTCTGCTCTTTGATGACCTAAAAGTGACATTTAACAGGAGTCCCATGTTAAGTATATTATGGTGAAGAAACTAGGAAGTTAGAATGTTTGGTAGCAGCATCTAGCTAGCTTTGAAATTGCTAGATATAGAATCAGGAGTGGCAAACACATTTACCAAGGAATTCCAAGACTCTCTCTCTCTCTCTTTCTCCTCCTTGTTTTAATTGAAGACCTAACAATGGAATTCATGACTAATTAACATAGGAAAGTCTTTTTATGTATAAAATTGAAGTTTCTATTACAAGAATTAATTCAAGAATTGCATACATTCTGAACGCTATGATTGATTGTCTGGGCAGAGTGGATTCCATTTGTAATCCAATTTGCTTTATACTGTTTTTGGGTTCCTATCTGTAGTATCTATAGTGGAAGCATTATTACTGTGGTGTGCATACATACATATATATGCATATACACACATTTATATATATATATATATATATATATATAAATGTGTGTATATGCATATATATGCAAACACACACATACACACACACACACATATATTAGTAAACACACATATATGAGAGAGAGAGTGGGGAGAATGTGTGTGTGATGATGATGTCCAATCATGCCAGCATGGAAACATATTAAATGATGCAGTACACACACACACACACATTTATATACACACACACACACACACATACATGCTGATACATAGATATGTTCATACATACATACATACATACATACATACATACATACATACATACATACATACATACATACATACATACATACATACATACATACATACATACATACATACATACATACATACATACATACATACATACATACATACATACATACATACATACATACATACATACATACATACTGATACATAGATATGTTCATACATATGTGTGTGGGATTCTTTGTTTTCACTAAACATTGTACTAGTGAGTGCATGTGTGTAAAAAAGATATTGCTAAACAAAGAACAACTGAACTAATATTACACCAAAGTGCTGTTGGTATGGCATGAGAACCTAAAAGAATTACGACTTGTTGGTAATAGAATACATTGATTTACATAACAAAAATTTTAGAAGAAAAATTCTTTTTTTTTTCTTTTTACCAGTTTTGGTTATGAGAGAGAAAAAAAGTTTTTAAAAAAAGTGGAGATTAAAAATATCCTCTTTAACACTTTTGATACCAATCCACCTAAAATCTCTAGTATTAATGTGTCCATATTTAAATTAAATCCTCATTCAAATTGAAAAATTTTTTATATCCCTTATCTTTTACATGTCTCAGTCATTGGACTATGGCCATGCTGGGAGATCACCCTCTATGGTTTCAGTTGAACAAATCAGTGACAGTACTTTTTTTCTTTAACCCCGTAGCTCTCAGATTATTGTCAAATGTAATGCTTTTTTATTCACATTGTTTTGAATTAACCATATTTTATCTCATATTTTTGAGATTTCAATGATGCAAATGTTTATTTTTAGAATGACATTGTAGGATAAGTGTGAGAGGCCAGTTCTGGTCACTTTACACGTCAGAGAGGTATAATATTTGTGCTGGATATGGCCAGTTTAAATGCCAAAGGGTTAAATCAGGTACTTATTCTATCAGTTTCCTTTATTGAACTACTGTTATAGGGATGTAAACAAACCAACACAATAGCAAGCAGTGGTGGGACACACACGCATACACAAAACTGTCAACGAAAATGCTATCATCATTATTGTTTTAATATCCGCTTTTTCCCATGCCTGCAAACATGGGTGAGATGGTATTTGGTTGAGGCCGATTTCATACAGTCAGGTGTCCTTCCAGTCATTAACTGATTGCAAGTTAGGAGAAATATTTCCTCCAAGGTCAGACATGTTTTGATGGAAGATTGGAAATGAAAGACAACACTTTCATGGTAGTGACAGTCATTTAAAACATTTGTTTTAAATGACTGTTTTAAATAACACCTTGTTATTTATGTTTGGCTCTGTTGCAAAAAATTTGTCCATGCCAAAATTGGAGTGTCTCTTTCAAGTTGGGGTATCCTTGATGCTGGAAAATACAATATCATAATCATCGTAATTTAATGCCCCTTTTCCATGCAGGCACGGGTTGGATGGTTTAACAGGATCCGGTGAGTCACAGTGCTGGGTGCTGAGCTCCTGTGTCAGCTGGAGTATATCACTGAAAATTATTGAAACAAATGGCCAGTCATAGAAGGATTAAATAGTAATCCAACATCAACTCGGAACATTTGGTTTTATAATATGTATATGGGAGGGGTGATGCTTATGGCGATGATGGAGGAATGGAGCTCACGAGCAGATCGGGGAATGATAAAACCATGAATAATTATTGCAAAAGATTCTCTTTTGATAGAGTAAAGTTTAATATTTCGGGCTTTAACCCTTTAGCATTCAAACCGGCCATATCCGGCCAGAATATTTAACCCTTTCATTGCCAACCCAGCTGAAACTGGCTCTGGCTCTGTAGTACAAATGTCTTGTTTTCATAAGTTTTGAATTAAAATCTTCCACCAAGCCTTAGTCACAATTTATGTTCCTAACACTAGCTTAATGATAACCAAGTTATTTTACTAAATTCTTTGTCATATTTGAAGGGATTGAAAGACACACAGAGCATCTCAAAATAAATACAGTAACAAAAGTGTTAACCTGTTTTATACTGAAACTGACCAGATCTCGCCTCTCGCCTAAGCCCTACCATGTCATTCTAAAACTAAAAACATCACATCACTGAAATCTCTAAACTACAAGATAATGCAGGATTAATTCAAACCATTTTAAATAAACAAACATCACATTTGACAGAATAATCTGAACACTAAAGGGTTAAATTACATTTACAGAATTTTTTTCTCAAAGGGGAGAGGGGAAGGAAAAAAATAAAATAAAAATAAATAAAAATGAAAAATTCTAAATAATTGTAAGCAGGCAAAGGGCATAGCTGTATGCTAAGAAGCTCGCTTCCCAGCCCGATGGTTCCAGGTTCAGTCCCACTGCACGGCACCTGGGGCAAAATGTCTTCTATTATATATAGCCTCAGGTTGATCAAAGCCTTGCAAGTAGGATTTGGCAGATGCAAACTGAAAGAAGTCCATTGTGTACCATACTCCTACCAAAACTGAAAGGTGCATCTCATGTGTGTGTATCTTTATGTCTGCATTTGTCCCCCCCTACCTGCCATGACTGCTTGACAATTGGTGTTGGTGTGTTTATGTCCTCTGTAACTTAGCAGTTCAGTAAAGGAGACTGATAGAATAAGTACTAGGCTTCAGAAATAAGGTCCTGGGCTCGGTTTGTTTGACTAAACCCCTTCAAGGTGGTGTTCCAGCATGGCCACAGTCAAATGACCGAAACAAGTGGAAGAATAAAAGAATAATAAACCTCAAAGACATTTTGGCAGAAAGTTGATTATGCAGCAATATAACTGAGGACAATTCACAGCATGATCCAAACAATGAATGGAATCGGTTGGTGGCATGGACTGTGTGTGTGTGTGTGTGTGTGTGTACATGCATGTACAGTCAAAGACAGAGACACAGTTAGGCTGACCTTAACTTTTAGCATTCGAATTACTCTGTGGCGAGATGGCAGAAACGTTAGTGAACCGGACGAAATGCTTAGCAGTATTTCGTCTGTCGTTATGTTCTGAGTTCAAATTCCGCCGAGGTTGACTTTGCCTTTTATCCTTTCGGGGTCGACAAATAAAGTACCAGTTTCGCACTGGGGTCGATGTAATCGACTTAACCCCTTTGCCTGTCCTTGTTTGTCCCCTCTATGTTTAGCCCCTTGTGGGTAGTAAAGAAATAATTCAAATTACTCTGTCAAGTGTATTGCTTATTTATTCACATTGCTTTTAATTAATCATGCATTATCTCATAGCTTGAATATTTCAACAGTATGACTGGAAGTTTTTCAGAATGATATCGTAGGATATGTGTGAGAGGCAAGACCTTGCCAGTTTGGAATTAAAATGGGTAAAGAGTTAAAGAATAACAATTTTGCAGTGTCGTGATAGCTAACACCTAATACAGGTAGCTTATTCCATACTTCAACAACTTGGTGTGTGAGAAAGGTTCTTGAAAGTGTTATATATATATATATATATATATATATATATATAGCACCATCCGTTCGTGGCCGTTGCCAGCCTCGCCTGGCCCCCGTGCCGGTGGCACATAAAAAGCACCATCCGTCCGTGGCCGTTTGCCAGCTCCGTCTGGCACCTGTGCGGGTGGCACATAAAAAGCACCCACTACACTCACGGAGTGGTTGGCGTTAGGAAGGGCATCCAGTCGTAGAAACACTGCCAGATCTGACTGGGCCTGATGAAGCCTTCTGGCTTCACAGACCCCAGTTGAACCGTCCAACCCATGCTAGCACGGAAAGCGGACGCTAAATGATGATGATGATGATATATATATATGTATATATGTATGTATATATATATGTGTATATATATATATATATGTATGTATGTATGTATCTATGTATGTGTGTTTATATATACATATATATATATGCAACTATATGTTAATTGTTGGTGATATTTTTGACTTTCCTCTGTTTCTGAAGAAGACTTTTGCTCAAAACGTAAAACCACCTTTCCTTCCTTCCCTGAGCATCTGCTAATATTTTACATGTATCACATACTCACACTGTTGTTTTTTTTTTGTTTGTTCTTAATTTTTTATCTTATTTACTATATATATATATATATATATATATATATATACCTAAGTCAGTAAATGGTGGGGTTGTGCTAACAGCACGTGGAGAAATGATAGGAGAGGAAAAATTATAATAAGGCTGAATGCTAAATTGAAAGAAAATTTTAATAAAAATGGGTGCATGAAAAATAAAAAAATTAAAAATTAAAAATCAAACCGGCTTTCATAGCAAGGCAAATTTTCAAGATTTGGAAGTGTCACTAGACTTAAACACATAACTCCTAATCCTCCAAAGAAGTTTTTCTGAGGACAAATATTGAACTCTAAAAGCATAAGACACTACAATGTATTGGTATGTTTATTTATTAATTTTTATATGTATGTATTATTATTTTTTTGAAAAAAACATTGTAAGTTTCTTTTTTCCCCTTCCTCAATTTAAAAAAAAAATTTTTTCCCTTCCAAATCTTGAAAATTTGCCTTGCTATGAAAGCCGGTTTGATTTATTATTATTCTTTCTTTTCTAATTTTTCATACACCCATTTTTATTAAAATTTTCTTTCAATTCAGCATTCTGCCTTATTATAATTTTTCCTCTTCTATATATACATAGATAGATAGATAGATAAGCATGTGTGATTTCATCAGGAGGAGGGTTGGTTAATACATTTGTTTGTATGCATGTTAACATTTCATAATGATAACAATGATGCAGCAATTTATTTACACTTTTTTTTTTTTTTTCCTGAATTAATTGCTGCAAAAAAAAAAAAAAAAAAAAAAAATCAGAAGAATGATAGCAGAATTCACAAATGGACTGAACTCGTTTGAACAAAATTATTATTGAATAGTTTACAAACTGAAACTTTAATGAACAAATTATATGGGAGGTGGGGTGAGGTGGTGGGGGTGGGGGGTGAACACCAATAATGATGATGGCAGTGGTGGTGGTTGTGGTGGCAATTAACGTTTATGGGTTATGGTATCTACCAAACTGCATGAAGGAATTAAATCTTTCTTATAACAGTTGCAGCCACGTTGCAAAACACACACACAAACACACACACACATGCACACACACAAAACAAAAACAAAAACAAAACAATATACAGTTTAGTAGACATTTTATAAAACAGCCTCATCATCAGCTGTGAATTCCTCATTCAGTTCTTTTTTTTTTTTCTTTTACACTCTATAGTCAGTCAGTTTTAAGTCACCATCGCTGCCATCACCACCACCACCACCTTACAACAACTTGGCACTGCTACTGTACTATGAGGTCCCTAAATTCACACAGCCAATCTCTCTCTGTCTCATGCTGCTTCTTTTCACAGGTTCAACTAGCTACAGCTTCCTTGTTGGCTGGCAAGCCGACTTGGCTTGCTTGCAGTCGGAAGAAAACTTGTACTCTTAACACCTGGCTTAAAGCTGGCGGTATAAGACACCAAACGATTGCTGTCACAGAGAAAAAGTAATACAGTACTTCGTGAAATATTTGTACACTAAAATGGTTATTATGGGTGCAGTTTACTTTAGCCATATCTGAGAATCACATGCATTTTGGTAAGCACCTCTGTATTTGTGTATGTGTGTGTGTGTGTGTGTAATCTATTTTCTCGCTGTGTTTAGATAACGGTGTTGTTAGTAATAATTCCAATAAAAAAAAAGTTTGGTAATATCACCAGACAAAAAAAAAAGACAAGCATAACCAGTTAATACTCATATTCCTTTTTTATTTGTTTCAGTCATTTGACTACAGCCATGCTGGAGCACTGCTTCTAGACGAACAAATCAGCCCGAGGAATTATTCTTTGTAAGCTTAGTGCTAATTATATCAGGCTCTTTTGCTGAATGCTGAACTGCCAAGTTACAGGGACATAAACACACCAACATCGGTTGTCAAGCTATGGTGGTGAGGGTGGTGGGGCAAACACAAATACACAAACACACATACATACGATGGGCTTCTTTCAGTTTCCATCTACCAAATCCACTCACAAGGGTTTGATCAACCTGACCGCTATAGAAGAAGGCACTTGCCCAAGGTGCTATGAAGTAGGACTGAACCCAGAACCATGTGGTTGGTAAGCAAGCTACTTACCACACAGCCACTCATAACCATCAAATATATTTTATTTAATAGTTTTTAAAGAATTAAGGCAGCAAGCTGGCAGAACCGTTAGCATGCCGGGGAAAATGCTTAGCGGCATTACGTCAGTCTTTATGTTCTGAGTTGAAATGGTGCCAGGGTTGACTTTGCCTTTCATCCTTTTAGGGGTGATTAAAAAAGTACCAGTTGAGCACTGGAATCAAGGTAATTGACTTGACCCCTTCCCCAAAATTGCTGGCCTTCTGTCAACATTGGAAACCAATATTATTTAAAGAATCCCAATAGAAAACTTTGGTAACATCAGCAGTCGATACACATATGACCATCAAATATATTTTAGTTAATATTATTTAAAGAATTAAGGCAGTCAGCCAACAGTATCATTAGCATGCCAGACAAAATGCTTACCAACATTTCGTCCCTCTTTACGTTCTGAGTTCAAATTCTGCAGAAGTTGACTTTGGCTTTCATCCATCAGGGGTCGATTAATTAAGTACCAGTTGAGCACTGGAGTCAAGATAATCAATTTAATCCCTTCCCTGAAATTGTTGACCTTCTGCCAAAATTTTAAACAAATATTATTTAAGGAATTAAAAAAAAACACACACACATTTACAGTATCCAAAAAATAGATATTTCCACTATATAGAACTTGAAGTTGTCTGAGATTTTCACATTTGAGTTCTCAGCTTGTAACACCTACGTAATTTTATCCATTACGCCTTTGTAATTAATAATCTATAACGACTCTTACTTTTGCCAAAGTCTCTAAGAAACACATTTCCATGACAACTGATTTGATGTAGTCTTGACCAAATTTAGCGAATTTCTTCTTAGCAGCATTATCAGAAAATGTCAGAGAATACCAAGTACAGCAAAACTGTCACACTCAACAACAACAACAACATTCAAAGGAGACAATGATCCAAGGATTTACATAGAACTCCTTTGCAATATTCACAACACATGAAAGACACAGTAAAGAAAGCAAAATGATGCACAAGCCTATTTAGAATAATCACAGACGCTACATTTAGCCAACAAGGAGAAGCAAAAACACTGGTGTATAAGCAAAACATTAGATCCACAATGAACTCTGATCGCCCTACATGGACCCATAATCTTTAAAAACAACCTACAATAAACAACAAAGAATGCAAAACAACATCACAATGCACATATCATAACAGACTCTACACAGAGTACAACTACAGACCATCCAGAGGAGATGCAAGGGGCAAGCTTCAATTTCTACAGTTCCGGTCATGATATGAAAGCTTGTCTACACCATCAGGCACTTGTACAAGATCCTAAAAATACTGTCTCACTGAGCCTGGGCAAATGTAAGGGACATGTACTTCCAGAAATAACAGCAACATCAGTGGAGGCGCAAAGGCCCAGTGGTTAGGGCAGCGGACTCACGGTCAGAGGATCACGGTTTCAATTCCCAGACCGGGTGTTGCGCGTGTTTATTAAGCGAAAACACCTAAAGCTCCACGAGGCTCCGGCAAGGGGTGGTGACGACCCCTGTTGTACTCTTTCGCTCCAACTTTCTCTCACTCTTTCTTCTTGTTTCTTATCCTCGACTTCCTACGCAACCACTGAGCCTAGAGGCACATTCATCCATCCGTCGATGCTCTCAGTGTCGGGGGTTGACCTGCTTTCTCTTCCGTGGGTCTTACGAATAGCAAAGGACCAACGTTTCGGACTTCTCCCACTAATGGGACGAAGACCGTTTTGCTCAACAAACAAACAAACAAACAGCAACATCAATACCCACATTTGTCCCAAACATTATATTGGGATGTATAGCAACCATCATGTTCAGGGCAAAAATCACCTTATCTGCATACAGAAATAGACTGGGCAGAGGTAAGGGCAATTTCAAATAGACATTTAAGCTGCAAACCATGTGATATTTTGCTGTATAGTTTTCAGTTAGGTGAAACAATGTCATTGAAATGTTGACTAAAGACTTCTTATTTGAAGCAGACCTGGAGCCTCAACATGGTCACTCAATATGCTAGAAATAGCAATCGAACATCTTCAAGGAAACACCCAACTGTCTGCAATAAAACAGGATACATAGAACAATATGGTCTTTGGTTTACAAAAATGCTAACGAGATGGTCACAGTTTGAATGTTTTTGATCTTAATCGTAATCTTCCTAACTAGTGTTGTCTTAGCATTAAATAATGGTTATAACAATCTGTTTGAGATAGGCATGTACAACAGGATGGAGGTGCATGGGTTAATGGTAGGAAGTTGGACTCATGATTGTAAGATTATGGTTTACATTCCTGAACCAGTTGATGCAGTAAGTTCTTGCTCCTGTTGACTAAGCTGGTAAAAATGAGTAATCCTGCAAGTGACTGGTGTCCTATCCAGGTGGAATACAGACACACCAGAAACCAAGAACCTTGCCCTATGAGTCTATATGACTTGGGAAGGAGCTTTAGCCTTTTTTTTTTTATCCTTATCCATTAAAATGTGGAATAGACAAAGATATCTGAAAACAAGCAATTTAGAAGGAGCTAAAAAAATCCATCCATAGGTGTAGGAGTGGCTGTGTGGTAAGTAGCTTGCTAACGAACCACATGGTTCCGGGTTCAGTCCCACTGCACGGCACCTTGGGCAAGTGTCTTCTGCTATAGCCCCGGGCCGACCAAAGCCTTGTGAGTGGATTTGGTAGACGGAAACTGAAAGAAGCCTGTCGTATATGTATGTACATATATATATGCGTGTGTGTGTGTGTGTATATCATCGCTTGACAACCGATGTTGGTGTGTATACGTCCCCGTAACTTAGCGGTTCGGCAAAGAGAGATCGATAGAATAAGTACTAGGCTTACAAAGAATAAGTCCTGGGGTCGATTTGCTCGACTAAAGGCGGTGCTCCAGCATGGTCGCAGCCAAATGACTGAAAAGAGTAAAAGAGTAAAAAGAGCAACAAGCATTTTACAACCATTTCTCTTCGTGTGTTGGTTGGATAGATTTCATAATGTCTCCCACTTCTTGTGGTCTTTATCAAATAGCCTACACAAGTAACTATAGAGAAAACAGCCAGCCTTTGTTGTCATTTGTGTGCATGTATACAGGTGCACATCATTTTTTTTTGTTTTGACATAGTTTTTGTTACATCTTGATGTTCTTCCTTTCGACCACGAATCTGTTGTATAATCCGGTGGTGTTTTTTATTGTGCCACTGAGACTGTAGAAGCTGTCTACAACAATATTAGAGAGCCGTTTCTTTATGGTAAAACTAAATTTAATTTGAAGCAGTCTCAAAAAAACAAAAATAAATAAATGTAAATGCAATAAAACAAAGTCAGTATTTACAAGTTCCACCTTGCAGTTGTGAAAAGCAGAAAGAAAAGGGGGGAAAAAAAACAGAAACAAAAACAAAACAAAAAAAATAAAGAAGTAAACAAACAAACAAAAAAAACAAACAAACAGATTGTTCATTATTAAATTTACAGAAAAGATTGATGGATGGCATGAAATAAAACTCGAAATAAATATGTCAATGTAAAAATTAACAATAAGCAACAGTGTAATCTATAAATTAATTATAGAGTAATAAAACTAACATTAGGAAAACCACAATAAACATATAATAAAAAAAAAATTAACTCCCTCCCTTACCAAAGAACCTTAGAATCTTGACCAATACATACTGTATATATTTCACATGCATTTTTACGTTTAACCCCCATTAATATCAACTCATCTGAGATTGTCCTCTAGTTTTATGATAGAAAGAAGGCGTTCTCAACCAGGGTCCACAAAACAAAATAGTAAATTGGTGTGGCTGTGTGGTAAGAAGCTTGCTTGCCAACTACACTGTCCTGGGTTCAGTCCCATGGCTTGGCACCTTGGGCAAGTGTCTTCTACTGTAGCTTTGGGCCAACCAAAGTCTACTGAGTGGATTTGGTACACGGAAACTGAAAGAAGCATGTTATGTTATATATATATATATATATATATATCCTCTTCCCCGTCTGTCTTGATAGACAATGGGTTGCGCCAAGAGTGGGGCCTACTTTGATGATGTGCAGCGTCTGCTGTGACTGAACAGTCCAATTCTAGAGAGGCAGTCCTTGGTACAGTTGCTGCACACGAACATCGATGGGTACATGTGGGGTGTTGCTGCAGTTGTCCTCCTCCTGTCCTGCCTGTCCAACCACAGCTGTGCTCTCCTCTCCTCAGCCATGGAAACGCCTTTCCTCACCGTCCGACGCCAGGCAGAGCGGTCAGCAGCTGTTTCCTCCCACGTGTCCACACAGATGTTGGCAGTCCTCAGGTCACGCTTGCACACGTCCCTGTATCGTAGCTGTGGACGTCCCTTGGGTCGGGATCCCGTGGTGAGTTTGCTATACAGGATGTCTTTAGGCATGCGACCGTCCTGCATGCGGCAGACGTGTCCGAGCCAGCGCAGTTGTCTCCGCACGAGGAGGGCATACATGCTTGGCATATTAGTCTGTTCCAGGATGACTCCGTTTGGTATTCGGTCCTTCCAGGAGATGCCAAGGATCCGTCGAAGACACCGCATGTGGAAGCCGCTGAGGCGGCATTCCTGCCGGGTGTATGTTGTCCAGCTCTCGCTGCTGTAGAGTAGGGTGCTCAGCACGCAGGCTCGGTACACAGCGATCTTGGTGGTTATTGTGAGCATGTTGTTTTCCCACACTCTCCTGGAGAGCTTAGCCATGGCAGCAGCAGCCTTCCAATCCGTCTGTTCAGCTCCGGCTCGAGGACAGGCTGCTGGAGACCGTCGATCCCAGGTAAGTGAACTCGTTCACCACCTGCAAGCTGTGGTCGCCGACACTGATGCTGGGGACCCCTCCGACGTCCTGGCCATGATCTCTGTCTTTTTATATATATATATATGCGTCACAAAAATAGTTCCTCAGGAATAGAACTTTGTAGAAAATAGAAATAAGCGGTCTTTGACTGCTATTTCTAATTTTTCGGTATGTGGTTAAGCATATGTGGTTGCTTGTCCTTTTATTTATAATATGTATATGTTTGTGTTGTCCCCCACCATCGCTTGACAACCGATGTTGGTGTCTTTACATCCCCATAACTTAGCAGTTTGGCAAAAGAGACTGATAGAATAAACATTATTTACATTTGATGGATATTTGTCCCCATCTTGTTTGTTGTTAACACAACGTAAATAATGTACATAATTCTTCATCTCTTAAATATAGAACTGTATTACAAAGAATAAGCCCTGGGGGTCGATTCATTCAACTAAAGGTGTTGCTCCAGTATGGCTGGGCCCCTGATAAAATTTTGCTTTTAATGTATTGCAAGAAACACTTAAGTTTCTTTCTCCAGCATTTTTCACAGATTGACCTACACAAGTTTAATACACGTAAAATGAAATAGGAATTTTGAAGGAAGAATCTATAGAACTAGTTTTTAAACCTCAAATGGCTAGTGGGGTCAACCAGAATAAAATAGTACTCAAAGGAGTCCATTTGTAAAAAAAAAAAAAATGGTTGAGAACCCCTAATATAAAGCCTAACAACTGCTTTAATGTCTAATCTATAAAACTTTTTTTGTAATTCTTTGTTTGCAAAACACCAGCTTAATAATGAAAATACATTTTTCTTCTTTTTTTGTTGAACCTTTCAGAATTCTCTCTATGTGCTCTCTTTTCAAAGTCAATGCATACAGAGAGCAAAAATGGGTTGCATTTTGATTTTGGTCCTCTGTAGGCACAGATGTGGCTGTGTGGTAATGTTCAACATTTGTACTGGGTTCAGTCCCATGGTTGGCACCTTGGGCCAACCAAACTCTCCCGAGTGGATTTGGTACACGGAAATTGAAAGAAGCATGTTGTGTGTGTATATATATATATATATATATAATATATATATATATATATTATATAATATATATTATATATATATATATAGATATATATATATATATATATATATATATATGTATATATATATATATATATATATATATATATATATATGTATATGTTTGTGTTGTCCCCCACCATCGCTTGACAACCGATGTCAGTGTCTTTACATCCCCATAACTTAGCAGTTTGACAAAAGAGACAGATAGATAACATTATTTACATTTGATGAAACTGAACGAAGCCTGTAGTATATGTACATGTGTGTGTTACCATCAGCTTGCCTTGACATCACATGATAGTTGTAAACGAATCAAATGTTACCATTATGCAAGCAGTTTCTTTTGTTTTCAATCTCGTATGAAAATATGTCTAGTCATAGGAAACATTAAACAAGTGAGGGTTGGTGGCAGGAGGGACATCTGGATGTACAAAAACCACCCCCAACAAATTCTGTGAGACTCATAGAAACGGAAAAGTGGAAGTTAAATGATAATGATGAAGTTTGTTTTTTTAAGTTGGATTCGATTGTGGATGGAGAGGAGGAGGAAATCATGATTTCAAAGCTGCCGTTAACTGTATCCTTAATCTATTATAAGTTTTGTGTTTACTGAGGCATCGTTCACAAACAGAAGGAGAAAAAAAATACAAGATTCATGCACCAACTGATACAGTCGTCTCCCAAAGCATCACCTGTGGGTCTGCCTCTTCATACGGTCTCGTGGCAGGCCTCTGCAAGGAAGTTAATTCTACCTATTTCTTTACTACCCACAAGGGGCTAAACACAGAGAGGACAAACAAGGACAGAAAAACGGATTAAGCCGATTAAATCGACTCCAGTGCGTAACTGGTACTTATTTAATCAATCCCGAAAGGATGAAGGACAAAGTCGACCTCGATGGAATTTGAACTCAGAACATAATGGCGGACGAAATACAACTATGCATTTCACCCGGCGTGCTAACGTTTCTGCCAGCTCGCCGCCTTACATACCGTCATATGGCAGGCCTCCACAAGGAAGCTATTTCTACCTATTTCTTTACTACCCACAAGGGGCTAAACACAGAGAGGACAAACAAGGACAGACAAAGGGATTAAGTTGATTATATCAACTCCAGTGCGTAACTGGTACTTATTTAATCGACCCCGAAAGGATGAAAGGCAAAGTCGACCTCGGCGGAATTTGAACTCAGAACGTAACGGCGGATGAAATACCACAAAGCATTTCGCCCGGCCTGCTAATGTTTCTGCCAGCATGCTATTTCTACCAGTATCTTCTGACAATTCATGGTACCATGCAGAAGAAAATGCAATGAACATGCGAGACTGTGGCAAAGCCAAGTCACAAGTTTGATCCAAACACTTCATATGTCCTTTGTATGTATGTATGCAGTGTATTGTATGTATGTATGCCATTGACAACAGCAATTGTTTGCATCTGATGTTCACAAGTGTTGCTGGTAAGAAAGGAGAAGGTGAGGTAATGAGAGTAGTTCCAGTTTTCTATATAAGGTTTTCTGTTTCCTTGAGAACCAAGGCATATTCAGGTGAATTTCTGGTGATTTGTGTTCTCTACTTTCAACAATATGATTACTGTGCTGGGTTGCCTCACAGCCTTATTGTTTCCAGTGGTGGCATTGTTATTTGTCATTGTTGTGAGATATAAACTGAAGGCATTAGCCCATGTTTCCGTTAGTGCATACTCTTTACTCTCTTTACTCTTTTACTTGTTTCAGTCATTTGACTGCGGCCATGCTGGAGCACCTCCTTTAGTCGAGCAAATCGACCCCAGGACTTATTCATTGTAAGCCTAGTACTTATTCTACCGGGCTCCTTTTTTTACCGAACCGCTAAGTTACGGGGACGTAAACACATCAGCATCGGTTGTCAAGCGATGTTGGGGGGGGGGGGACAAACACAGACACGCAAACATATACACACACACATATATATATATATACATATATACGACGGGCTTCTTTCAGTTTCTGTCTACCAAATCCACTCACAAGGCTTTGGTCGGCTTGAGGCTGTAGTAGAAGGCACTTGCCCAAGGTGCCACACAGTGGGACTGAACCCGGAACCATGTGGCTTGTAAGCAAGCAACTTACCACACAGCCACTCCTATGCCTATAGTGTGTAATAATCTGTTGTATATTAGTGTATCTGCTGTATATTAATGTGTATAGTGTACAGAAATGAATGAACAGTTGTGGCTGTGAAGTAAGACGTTTGCTTTCCCAACTACATGGTTCCAGGTTCAACCCCATTGTTCACCTTGGACAAGTGTCTTCTGCTACAGCCTTGGACCAACCAAAGTTGTGTGCATATATTTAGTAAACGGAAACTGAAGGAAGCCTGTCATTTATATATATGTGTGTGTGTGTGTGTGTGTACATATTTGCATGTGCATGTTTGTTCCCCCACCTTTGCTTGACAACCAGTGTTGGTGTGTTTATGTTCCTGTAACTTCACAGTTCGGTGAAAAAGGGTCTAATAGAATAAGAATTAGACTTGAGAAATAAATCGTGGGGTAGATTTCTTCGACTAAAACCTTTCAAGGCTGTGTTCCAGCATGGCCCACAGTCAAATGACTGAAACAAGCAAAAGAATAAATGAATATACACAAGTCAGTGTTTAATAAACAACAATGTTCCTTTTATAACAGCCATTCAAAAACAACAACAACAACAACAAAATAAAAAAAAAAAAACGGATAAGGAACGGTACGAAAAATACATTTCCACGTTATATTTTGTAACAAGTGTTATAATCACTTGTTGATAGATTCCAGTGAAATTCTGCATTGTCCACACAGAGAGAGAGAAAGGGTGGTGAGAGAGAAGGGGTGAGAGAGAGAGAGAGAGAGAGGGGCTAGAGGCTATATTATGTAATGTAGTGTAATGCTCGGACCAACAGGTGTCAGTTTGATGACAGCAGAATGCCTAACACAGTCAGAGTGTGGGAATATACTAAATATGTTATGGCTGGAATTATAGAATTAGCTACGGTGGTAGCTAATTCTATAATGAAAAGAACTGTAACAGTCAAGTAATAATTACAGACATACACACATGGCTATAAATCATCATCATCATCATCATCATCATCATCAAATACACATGCATATATACACACTTACAGATATATATATATATACACATACAGACACTTATTTATGATCAAGATGATGGTGGTGGTGGTGGTGGTGGTGGTAGTCTATTATAGACCGAGAAAGGTGTTTCTGCAATTTCTTGCCGAACGACCTGCACAAAAGATTTATTAAAAAGTGACCAAAGGTATGTGCCGCACATTAGCTCACTCCCTACATCAAATAGATTGTTGCCTGATCAGGTGTACAGTGTGCCATACGCCAGGTGCCAAATTGATCGCAAAGCAACGTGAGACGAAGTGTTTTGCTCAAGAACACAATGTACCACCTGGTCTGGGAATTGAAACTACAATCTCATCATCAAGAGTGTAACACCCTGATCACTAGTCCATGTGCTTTCACATCTTATATCATATATATCCCTATACCGGCACTCTGTCGATTACAACAGTGAGGGTTCCAGCTGATTCGATCAATGGAACAGCCTGCTCGGGAAGTTAATGTGCAAGTGGATGAGCACTCCACAGACACACACGTACCCTTAACATAGTTCTCAGAGAAATTCAATGTGACACAGAATGGGACAAGACTGGCCCTTTGAAATACAAGTACAACTCATTTTTGCCAGCTGGGTTCTCTTGCTCAAAGACACGACACATACAGCCCAGTCCAGGAATTGAACTCACGACTTTGCAATTATGAGCCATATACTCGAAGTCAAAATCAAACTCGGTGACTGGTATCTGTTGCTAGTGGAGCACTAAGAGTACCATACGAGTGAGATCGTTGCCAGAGCAACAGCTGCCCTTCATGCCGATGGCACGTAAAACACACCATTCGAGCGTGATCGTTACCGCGTCGCCTTACCAGCACTTGTGCTGGTGGCACGTGAAACATTCAAGCAAGGTCGTTGCCAGTGCAGCTGGACTGGCTCCGGTGCAGGGGGCACGTAAAAAGCACTATTTGGGCGTGGCCGTTGCCAGTACCACCAAACTGGCCCTCGTGCTGGTGGCACGTAAAAGCACCCATTACGCTCTCGGAGTGGTTGGCGTTAGGAAGGACATCGAGCCATAGAAACTCTGCCAGATCAGATTGGAGCCTGATGCAGCCATCTGGTTCGCCAGTCCTCAGTCAAATCGTCCAACCCATGCTAGCATGGAAAGCGGACGTTAAATGATGTTGATGATGATGATGATACCTAAACCATGAGGCCATGTGTCTTGACTTATCCAAATCTATTTAAAATAGGAAGTTTGACTACATTTACTGGACAAGACTATACATTATGGAGGATAAAGACTGTTCAGCAAGCATTTCCATGTGAAAGCAAATCAAACACAGTATGTAGTTGAGTAAATTAGCTTGCCATAAGTTTACCTATTACTGGTTGTAGCAAAAGTTAATTAGTGAGCACCCATCCCTGTATAAATTGAGTTCTCGTTAACCAGTGATTTTTGTGAAGAATAGTTAGTAATATATTTGATTTACAAGAATAGAGAAATGTGTATATGGATGCGTGTAACAAATGGAGAGAGAAATGGAGTGGGAGAGGGAGAGAGAGCGAGAGATGAGGAGGGAGAGAGAGCGAGAGATGAGGAGGGAGGGAAAGCGAGAGATGAGGAGGGAGAGAGAGCGAGAGATGAGGAGGGAGAGAGAGCGAGAGATGGGGAGGGAGAGAGAGCGAGAGATGAGGAAGGAGAGAGAGCGAGAGATGAGGAGGAAGAGAGAGCAAGAGATGAGGAGGGAGAGAGAGCGAGAGATGAGGAGGGAGAGAGAGCGAGAGATGAGGAGGGAGAGAGAGCGAGAGATGGGGAGGGAGAGAGAGTGAGAGATGAGGAGGGAGAGAGAGCGAGAGATGAGGAGGGAGAGAGAGCGAGAGATGAGGAGGGAGAGAGAGCGAGAGATGAGGATGGAGAGAGAGCGAGAGATGAGGAGGGAGAGAGAAAGCCGAGAGATGGGGAGGAGAGAGAGAGAGATGATGAGGGAAGAGAGCGAGAGATGAGGAGGGAGAGAGAGCGAGATGGGGAGGGAGAGAGAGTTGAGATGAGGAGGGAGAGAAATGGAAAGAGAACAAGAGAGATAAGGGGAAGAGAGATGAGAGAAAGACAGAGAGGGAGGGAGAGAGAAGAGAGTGAGAGATGAGGGGGGAGAGAAAGTGAGAGAGGAAACGTGAGGGAGATGGAGAAAATGAGAGATGGAGAAAGTGAGAGATGAAGAGAGTGAGAGATGAAGATAGGGAAAGAATAAGATATGGAGAGAGTGAGATGAAGAGAGGGATATAGTGAGAGATGGACAGAGGGAGAGAGGGGAAGAGAGTAAGAGAGAGGGAGAGATGGAGAGAGTGAAAGAGATAGAGAGTGTGAGAGAGGTGTGAGAGAGATGGAGAGAGTGAGAGAGAGATGGAGAGTGAGAGGGAGGGAGGGTGAGAGAGACGGAGGGTGAGAGAAGGAGAGAGAGAGAGAGAGTGTAAGAGAGATGGAGAGAGTGAGAGAGATGTAGGATCAAATAGAGAATGAGACAGGGAGAGAGATAGAAAAAAAAACAAAGAGTGAAGCTGAGAAAATCATAGAGAATAGAAGAGCAAGAGAGAGAGAGAAGGAGAGAGAGAGAAAGAGAAAAATAGTCAGATGGTTAAACAGAAAGAATGAGAGAGACACAGAAAGAAAAAGAATGAAACGGAGTAAGAAACACAGAGAGAGAGAGAGAGAGAGAGAGAGTGAATGAGTGAAACAGAGAGAGAAAAAGAGACAATGAGCATGAGAGTGATTAGAGAGAGAGAGAGTGAGAGACAGTAGAAGTAGTGAACAGAAAAGATTAAATGAATTTAATAAATAAATAAATAGATGTAAAGTAGACAGGTGTGTCTTTACTGCCACACCTGATTATTAATTGCTGTAGCAGAGGTGTAGTCAGTGCAGTATACACACACACACAACACACGAAACAGACATATATGCATGCATACGTGTTCATCACATTCACACACGTTGGAGACAGTGCTCTCTCCCTAAAGTAAAAATGGAAAGCAGCAATTATCGACATCTTTTGGGAAGTAAAATCCCAAAGTTATAATTGTGACAAGATAAATACATTCCTAACCTATGAGCTGGTGGTGATGGCGGTGGTGGTGGTGGTGGTAGTGGAGGTGGTCTTTGTGGTGGTTAGCAGAAACAGCGGTTGTTATAATGGTGATGGCGGCAGCGGCGGCGGTGGCGGTGGTAATGGAGACCACGTTTGTAAAACGGTGGTGGTGGTGGTGGTGGTGGCAGTGGTGATAATAATGGGTGTTATAGTTTAGCCCCGAGCTAGTCCTAATGCAGCAGCACTATGATCTAAGGTGTTCCAGCTGTGAACATTCCATCTTTCATTCAGACACAGAGTACCTTGGACTACATTATCCAATGTGGTGTCCTTTGTCGTCGTTTAGCTCCAGGTCAGCTCTAATCTAGATGACCTATGATCAAAGGGGGTTTCAACCACAAACACAGCTACTTTCTAGGGGTTTTTTTTTTTTTTTTTTTGGAGGTGGAGGTACATTATATATACCTAGAATTAAATTACTAGATGCCCTCTTTTTATTTTCTGAAGATTGTTGGGTGTAAATTAGAGTTGATGCTATTTCTAGCAGATAAAGTGACCACATAGAGACTGCCTCGTTGCTTTGTTTATTATATTGCCTGTTTGCGATGGAGATGATGATAGTTTTAGAGATGGAGAAAATTCAGATAACATTTTACAGACATACAGATACACAAATATATAATGTGTGTGTGTGTGTACACACATATATATAAACATACATACAAATATAAACATGCATACATCTTTTCCAGTACAGTGAAGCTTTACTATAGCATCATATATTACTGACTGCTATTTCCAGTAAATATTGGTGCACTGTTGTACCATTATATATATATATATATATATATATATATACATATATATACATACACACACACATATAAACATACACACATATAAACATGCATACATATATATATACACACATATAAACATTATACATAAAGATACACGCATATCTACATATATAAAGATACATACATATATACATGTATAAACATACATGCATATAATATATATATATATATATATATAAACATACAAACAAACACCACACATATATGTATGTATGTACATGTGTATATATATATATATATAAATATATATGTATGTAGTAGAGTCAGTAGTTGTTTGTTGATCAAAGGTTTTCTATATTTTCTGTTTATTGCGATATATATATATGTATATATAAACTCAGAAAATTGAGTTGTAGCATTAATATAATTTACTAACTGCAAAAATTCAACATATTCTCTGACAGCTGTTTCGATTTTGCCCAAAGAATAAAATTCAGTAATTAAATCATTGTATTGGGCAAAATCTCATCAGAGGAGTAGAAAAGATATACTATTAGGTTATTAGATGTCATGTTACCAAATCATCTCAACATACATATATATATTGTAAAATTACATGTAATTTGCACACCCGTGTAAGTTACATGGGTGATTTTCAGTATAAAAATTATTAGAAAAAGCTTCTACTCGTGTAAAATTCGCACCCAAAGATTTTCAGAATTGCCAAAATGGCCAAGGGGAAAAGGTTTGCAGTTTAGTTGTATTTAGCATAATTTCACTTACTTATGATTAGATTTTATTAAATTTTCATTAAATAAAAATAATTTCTGTTTAATAGGTATCACATTTAAAACTACTAAATTATGAAGTGTTTGTGCTGTTTATAATAAACTTTATTTTAGATTTCTTGCCCAGATGAGATTTTGTCCAATCTTTATGTCGTCTCAATCCCAATCACAAGAACAGTTGTTGATAATTCTTATCAACAAAAACAAAGCTGTAAATACGCACAAGTGCGCAAAATAAGTTTAATCTTATATATAAAAGAGAGGTTGTGTGCTGTCTGTCTCCTACGATTAGATTCTAACTACTCCCACATTTTGTGGTGCAGTTTAACCAAAACAGGTATCTATATAGTCGTGATTCATATCGAGCACTTCTGGGTATTAGCGCGCGTCTACAATGAGTCTCGATCTAAAAAAAATTTACCATCAATTTTTTCCATTTTTAATGCATTTTTGGCATATATAAGGGAAGTAGTAACCTCTAAAAATTTATTAAATCTCAGAACGTAAAAAGCTACAGTAACCCCCCCCCCCTTTGTGGTTAGCCATATTGAGATGGCTATTATACTTTACATCTCTAAAAATGCTTATATAGTTATTTCCCTTACAAACCGAGCAACACCGGGCGATACTGCTAGTTACTAATAAACATCAGCTTGGATGACACTTTATTCATCCAACAGAGGAAAGTGACTGCTCAAACTGATTATATAAACAGAATTCTGATTGGTCGAAAGTGTCTTCTTGTCAAGCTCTGATTTTCTACCTATTCTTGTCGGAACCTTTGATACAGAGTATCAAAATTTTTAATCCCTTTCTCATTTATAAAATGTCAAGCAAACCTAAAAATTTGTCATTACTGTTTTAGCTGGGAGACCAAACTGATAGTTTCGTAACCTGCTAAAATAAACATTAGAAATCAGAAGGAGAAAATAAACAGCTTTGCAAGTTTAACTCAATGTTTATTGAACAAGAGAGGTGGAAATTTAAGAAGCAACTTGTTAGAATATACACATGTCTGTGAGGAGACATAAACAAGAATAGCAAAAATTTACTATACCAAAAGAACTGATAATACATATATTACAAGTGTTCTATGAAGAGAACATAAGAATGCTGCATAATTCTACATGAATGTGAAACAACATTAAACATCGTATAAAGAAAAATGAAGGTTTCTGTAGGAATGCTAAGTCATATTCACTTAGTAAGTTTACATGCACAAGGATGAATTATGATGTCGCTGTAGGTGTTAGATGCAGTAAGAGTGGTGAGGAATTTCATTGTGTTGTAATGCGGAAAAAGTGAGTAAATAGCTTCCTGGTGCAAGCCAGACTCCATAAACGGAGAAAAACTGATCTATTTAAGGAAATCACTGGGTTCCATTGCGATAGGTAGAAACTTCAAGCGCTGTAAAATATGGTCCGGACAATGGTTACCTGCATGAACGTCAAACTTCAAAAAAGTAGTTAACCGTTTAATGGTTTTAATAAATTTATACAGAAAAAGCGAGCATTATACAGTCCAGGATAAATAAAAGTCAGCTTCATTATATTTTTTCTGTAAAAATGTATTCTGACATTAAATGAGTCGACTTTCTGTACGAGTGTTTACATTTGTACATCATTTTGAAACCAAAAAAAAAATTTTTTATTTCTGGAAATCATCTACTCATGTAATTTACGCACCCACTAAAGTTTAATTTTGTCTTTGCGAAAAAATGCGTAAATTACATGGGTTTTTACATCATATATATATTCATACATACATATTTTTACACATACATGTGTGTGTGTGTATACATATATATATATATATTATATATATATATACATATATTCATACATACATACACATATTCATATAAACACTTACACACACACATATATATGCATAAACACACATTCACATACACACACATGCACACTTATTTATACATACATGCACACATATATTCATAAATGTATACACGCATGCACACACACATATATAAAGATAGATAGATAAACAGACAGATGTGTGTGTGTGTGCATGTGTATAATAAAACCTCCATAAACTACAAACCCCTAAATAAATGCAACCCTTATTGGAATTAAATCTCAATGAACCCAATGGTAGACAATTGTGCAATATCAATGTCTGGTATAATACATCCTACAAAACTGCCATAAGGATATGATAACATTAAATGATATTGAACATATTGCTGAGTTTGTATTTCACAGCACCATTGGTATCGAACTCATCGGGATATCAAAAAAGAAGGATAGTCATGGACGGAATGCCTTCAGTCACAGGTCTGCTCAGTCAGCACTAACCTGGAGTGAAACAAGTAATCTCTGTACAAGCCTGTATTGAGAGAATGGTGAGGTCTGCCATCCCTTAACAATATTTGATCAGGTCATATACTGACACAACAGGAACTCATACTGGATGCCAAAACTATGGCCCATAACTTGGGGAAAAAAGGTCACCGTGAACTCTGTCACAGTGGCTGGGCCATAGTGTTAATACTGGAATCATGTCGGTGCATTTTGACATGATCATGAGTCACAGGTAACCTTGAACGATGGTGGGAAATGAAGCTTTATATCTCATTTTGACGACAACAAATTTAAATAATTCATATTTGAAACAAGGCAAAATAAATAAATAAGTGTCCAGTTTGTGAGAGTGCTGTTGGAGCAAAACAAGTAACAGGGGTAATACAACGAGTCTCCTAGTGACCACCAGTATGACATCTCTCGAGTCAACTTTCCTATGTCACCCACTTGTAGCCCTCTTTGACTCTCAGAAATTATGAGATAACAATATTGCTGCTAATGACATCAACAAAAACAAAGCTGATAAATACGCACAAGTGCTGCAAAGGATTTCATGCTAGACTATGTCTAGCATGAAAGTCACAAAGCTAAACTGTTTGCAAAGTGACTTCATCTTTCTCATTTCTGAATCTAGCAGCTTCTTCTCAGCATTTCTGTTAAGTACAAAAAGGGGCTCTCTCTCTAGGTGATCCTATCAACTTATTTGCTCCATAGTTAAATCATATTCCTCACACTCTTGCTCCAGGAACAGTAAATCAACAACCTACTTGCTACCATCTCCAAGAATTCTCACTCGTTATGGAAATCATAATGACATTCATTTCAACCATACCTTTCTCACGTCAGCACTATCCACACATGACCAAGATGTCTGACAATGAACCTGTTCCCCTTTCATGAACAAGGACTTTAAAAAACATCGTTATATATAGAGAAATGACAATTTTGTTCCTTTCAATAACCCCCAAAGCACATTTGCTTTTCATAATATGTGAACAGTGCTGCACTGGACCAGCATGCAATTCAAACCCTCCAAGTTGTTATGACAAATGCTAAGGCCTCATAATATCTGATCTTCTTCACTGGCAACTAAAATTACATCTCAAAGACTAACCACACTCTTTAGTAGCCTGAAAATTGCTCCAGCTCTGAACAGTTTCTGACCCACTACAGAGCTCCAAACTTAATGGAACACTGCTATGATACTTGACACAATACTTCCAACACACACACACACACACACACACAATGTGGCTTTAGGGATACAAATAAGAGAAACAGAACTTGATATGCAAAGTGTATGCAAATAAGGGTTGGTTGATGCCAGAAACGGCATCCACTGTAGAATATGCATCAGGAAGTCCTGTCTAACCATTGCCTTCATGTAAAATAGTGGACCATAAAAGCAATGATCGACGAAAGCAAACTGACAGAGATGTTCCAGTTAAACATCAACTGTGTTTGTCTTAGATGGCTTGTGGGAGTTTAGGGATCCTGAGTGTTTTCCCTTTGACTGAAATGTATTAACCCCCCCCCCAAAAAAAGAAACTAATAAATAGGGGCAGATGTTGCTTGACAAGTTTGCTTTCCAATTATGTGGTCTTTGGTTCAGTTTCACTGCGTGACACTTTGGGCAAGTATCTTCTACTATAGCCCCACGTCAACGAAAGCCTTGTACGTGGATTTGATAGATGGAAACTGAAAGTCTGTGTGTGTGTATAATATATATATATATATATATATAAACGGCAAAATGTCAGTGTGTGTGTCCTTTATACAAATCCGCAATTTTTCAGTTAGAGGGCTCGCACTTTCTATGGTCATTCAAAACCGTCCAAGGGTGGTCGTGCACATCTTTACATTTCCCCAGTCATCCCTCAAAGCCATTTATCTCTATATATATAAACGGCAAAATGTCTGTCTGTGTGTGTGTCCTTTGTACAAATCCACAATTTTTCAGTTAGAGGGCTCGCACTTTCTATGGTCATTCAAAACCGTCCAAGGGTGGTCGTGCACATCTTTACATTTCCCCAGTCATCCCCCAAAGCCATTTATCTCTATATATATAAACGGCAAAATGTCTGTCTGTGTGTGTGTCCTTTGTACAAATCCACAATTTTTCAGTTAGAGGGCTCGCACTTTCTATGGTCATTCAAAACCGTCCAAGGGTGGTCGTGCACATCTTTACATTTCCCCAGTCATCCCTCAAAGCCATTTATCTCTATATATATAAACGGCAAAATGTCTGTCTGTGTGTGTGTCCTTTGTACAAATCCACAATTTTTCAGTTAGAGGGCTCGCACTTTCTATGGTCATTCAAAACCGTCCAAGGGTGGTCGTGCACATCTTTACATTTCCCCAGTCACCCAACAAAGCCATTAAAAAATCAATAGAAGTGACTTTTTTGTGAATTTTCTATCCAAAACCCAATCAAAATGCCTGAAACTTGATACGCCAATTGAATGCCAGCTAGCTGTATGTGATTGGTCGAAGATTTGGACAGTACTCGCATGTATGTGCACATGCACGCAGCTGTATATGCTTACATATATATAAGTTTGTGTTTTTGTATTTGACTTGCACCACTGTATGATAACCAATGTTGGGTTGTTTACATCCCCTAAACAATGGTTCAACAAAAGAAACCAATAAAATAAGTACCAGGGTTGATTTGTTCGACTTAAACCCTTCAAAGTAGTGCCCCAGCATGGTCACAGTCCAAAGACTGAAACAGGTGAAGCAATTAACGATAAAAAACGTTATAAACTTATCTTCCATTACTGAAAAGAATTGGGAACCCATTGCTTACAGTGAAATCTGGTCACCATCAACAGAATATGCTGCTACTCTACCATTTTGGTACCATTCTGTACCGAAAAAAAAAAAAAGGAAAGAAAGAAAACATCTCAGCCACTATTTTTACTTCAATTCTTTCACCCTACATTTGAAACTATTCTAATATACAAGAAGAGTAGGTCAGAATGATGAAGACATGAAGATGTGTTATTGTTTCGCTTATCACAGCAGGCAATAGATACCCTCAAAAGAATTTCACGGTTGAATGAATCAGCCAGTTGGTTATGTAAGTGTTTGAAGTTCAGGTGTTGCTTCTTAAAATAATAATGCCTTAAAAGAAAAAAAAAAAAATTAACTCCCCCCCATCCTTGTCTTGCTATGCTGTGCTAATGAACAGAATGCTTAAATGAACAATTTAATTTGTCAGGAAACTAAATATAATTCATTATCATTTAGAGCTGCGAGATGTGTAATCTAATGACAACGATGCCTATAAGTAGAGTTACACACCATGTGTGTGTGTATATATGTGTGTATATGGATACACACACACACTTATAGTCACTCACTCATAATCACAAGCGTATCTTGGTGTAACTTGATAAACACACAGGATCCTTAATTAAAATTGAATCATTATCTTCATTAGGCATCTATCTTTGCATTAAAAGGAAAAGAAGAGATTTTACAATTATTTTGGCAGTCTCCAACAGAAAGCAGCAAGGTATTGACTCTTAAAATATGCTACAACAGTCCCTGCCTTGCCTGGCAATACACTAAGCATAGAAAACCACATAATTGGATGTAGCTACTATCGATTCAATCAGCTTCCTCAGCAATTAACGATGAGTGTATCTGATAGAAGACCATAAATAAGATTTAAAATATACATCATCACTATCAGAGTAGTTTTATTACCATTTTTCTATCCTGGCATGTTTTGACTGTATTCTCATCTCTTGCTACTGGTTGTGCTCCTTCATCTTGTCATATCTGCCATAGATTTTTGCCACTAGGCCATGCCATCCATCTACCTTTTCCGATCAATATTCCTGGTAGGGTTGGAGGAGGGTAGAGTCCTGAATAGGGTCCTACCTGAAGCAATTGCCATTACACTTTCCGACTTGATTCCCAAGAGTGACTGAGACTAAGACAAAGGAGATTATCCAACCATTTCGATCTTGGTCTACTCCTAGGTCTTCTACCAGTTGGCTCAACTTGAAGGATTTGTCTCGTGATTCTTTCCTTCTGCATTCTAATGCAACCAAATTTCTGTTGTATATGACTTACAATGCAGATGGAGCGCATTTTATAATACCTATTTCTTTACTACCCACAAGGGGACAAACAAAGACAGACAAACGGATTGAGTCGATTATATCGACCCCAGTGCGTAAGTGGTACTTATTTATTGATCCCGAAAGGATGAAAGGCAAAGTCGACCTCGGCGGAATTTGAACTCAGAATGTAGCGGCAGGCGAAATACGGCTATGCATTTCGCCCGGCGTGCCAACATTTCTGCCAGCTCGCCACCTTTATCATACCACTTTCACAAAAGGTTATCATTGGTTGGACTAAAATGTCCCCTTCATGTTTCATTTTTTTTTTGTTTTTTTTTTATATCTGGCATTACTATATAGATTCCATTTAGGTATGGATTCTATAGTCTGTACATGCCCATCACATACCCAGCACCTTACAACATCTGTGTGATACATTTCATCACACCACTAACACTAAAGAATTTGCCCATTAAAGCCACAAGGAGTCACTTATGATTTATAGCAATTCTTACTTAGAACTGCTGCCTTTTTAGATGTCCTGCTTGCATGTGGTATTCAGCTCCTTAAGGCGGCGAGCTGGCAGAAACGTTAGCACGCCGGGCGAAATGCTGAGCGGTATTTCGTCTGCCGTTATGTTCTGAGTTCAAATTCTGCCAAGGTCAACTTTGCCTTTCATCCTTTCGGGGTTGATTAAATAAGTACCAGTCTTGCACTGGGGTCGATATAATCGACTTAATCCGTTTGTCTGTCCTTGTGGGTAGTAAAGAAATAGGTATTTCGTCTGTATTTACGTTCTGAGTTCAAATTCCACCGAGGTCAACTTTGCCTTTCATCCTTCCAGGGTTCATTAAATAAGTATCAGTTACGCACTGGGGTCGATATAATCGACTTAATCCGTTTGTCTGTCCTTGTTTGTCCTCTTTGTGTTTAGCCCCTTGTGGTTAGTAAAGAAACAGGTAATCATCTCTTCTGTTCATATCTTCGCTTTTGGTACGGACTAGGCGCCATGCTATTATAAATAAAGATTAAAGACAAAAAATACTTTCTTCTATTGTATCAGGTAATTCATTGTGGTGGGGGCTTGTTATAAGAGTAATATACATAAGCCTGCCAGTGGCAGGTTGATGCTTCCATGGCAGGTAGGATACCTAGGTACCAAAGGGGAATTAGGTAGATTTCCAAACTAGGCGTAGGAGTAGCTGTGTGGTAAGGAGCTTGCTAACCAACCACATGGTTCCGGGTTCAGTCCCACTACGTGGCACCTTGTGCAGGCGTCTTCTACTATAGCCTCGAGCCAACCAAAGCCTTGTGAGTGGATTTGGTAGACGGAAACTGAAAGAAGCCCGTCGCATATATGTACATATATATATAAATATATGTATGTATGTTTATGTATATGTTTGTGTGTCTGTGTGTGTGTCCCCAACATCGCTTGACAACCGATGCTGGTGTGTTTACGTACCCGTAACTTATGGTTCGGCAAAAGAGACCGGTAGAATAAGTACTAGGCTTACAAAGAATAAGTCCTGGGGTCGACTTGCTCGACTAAAGGTGGTGCTCCAGCATGGCCACAGTCAAATGACTGAAACAAGTGAAAGAGCGAAGAGTAACAGACTAAATCCAATTGACCTCACATTATCAGAAATGGTGGTAGAAAAGGAATGACTGGGGCTTGATGGCCAACTCGCAGACACGTATTGTTGCCTTTTTGTCTGACTGTATATGTGTACATGTATGATAGAAGGTGTCTTGCTGAAGACATACACACATGGCTTATCTCTCTCTTTTACTCTTTTACTCTTTTACTTGTTTCAGTCATTTGACTGCGGCCATGCTGGAGCACCACCTTTAATCGAGCAACTCGACCCCGGGACTTATTCTTTGTAAGCCTAGTACTTATTCTATCGGTCTCTTTTGCCGAACCGCTAAGTTACGGGGACATAAACACACCAGCATCGGTTCTCAAGCAATGCTAGGGGGACAAACACAGACACACAAACATACACACACATATACATATATATACATATATACGATGGGCTTCTTTCAGTTTCCGTCTACCAAATCCACTCACAAGGCTTTGGTCGGCCCGAGGCTATAGTAGAAGACACTTGCCCAAGGTGCCACGCAGTGGGACTGAACCCGGAACCATGTGGTTGGTAAGCAAGCTACTTACCACACAGCCACTCCTACGCCTATGTATCTAGTGAGAGAGAGAGAGAGAGAAAGAAAATGAAATGGGTGTGAGGCCAAGGTATTTTATCTTATAGGTCCTGGAAGGATAAAAAGATAAAGTAGATTAAAGTAGTATTTGATTTAACCAATTAAAGGGTCGATGACTAAATTATGTATTTTGTCTGTTGCTCTATCAATCCTACCAACTTACTGATGTAAGTGAATGAAGAAAGGAAAAAAAAAAAGGGGGAAAAAAAGGATCTATTCAATTTGACGACCAGATCTTTTAATTAATTTTTTAAAACTTCGGATACTGGTAGAATGTGTCACATAGAACAGGGTTTACGCTTAACATTTTCGACAAATTTTTGTATTTTAGAAGTTATTTCATGTTAAAGTTGTTGTATCTGGGTAATTTTAATCAATCAATGACGTGTATTCAGCTAAAGAAAATTACTGCTGCTGTTTGCAAACAACTTCTGGGTCCATTATACACACACACACACATTAATAATAGGCAGAAGTTACAGAGTAACAATGGCCAAATTCGTGTTTGATAAGTGCCAATGATATATATACATACATATATTTGTAAAAAAAATCTCACGCAATCAAACCAATGGATGAGCCTCTACCTAGTTGCTCGACACACTAAAAATAGCAGCCAAAGTATCTCCTTACCTAAATCACACATCCATTGTATGTGATGTCCTACATTATCCCTAAAAAGACAGTTTGCTGGAGGCTGGAATGTCTTTGATAATAGGTTTGCTGCATCAGGGTTGACTTGAGACCAAATAGCAACAAAATTATGGTAAATTTCTATATTAATGCCGCATGATTTTCACTAAGAGAAATAAAAAACTTGGATTTTTTGCATGGAATTGAGTACCCTGACCTCCTAATATGCTGCAAATCCCTTATTTTGGTTCAGAACAAAGGGTGGGGGGATCCCCCCCCCCATTCGGAATCATAGGAAATTTTTTTTTTTTTTTATTGAATGAATTCCTGTGACCTCCTGATATGCTACAAAACCCTTTTTGGGGTCCAAAATAGCATGTCGAGTAACCGGGTAGAGGCATACTGTATGATTTAAAACAACAATCCCTGAACTTTTTTGCACAACAGACCTGTTCCATGCAAAACTGTTTTACCACAGAATGGGGTACCATGCACATAATAAAACACAAAGGGCATAATATCTAATTCAATTATAACATGTAATACATTTTTATTATGTATATAGTGCAAAGACACCCTGCAGACTATGATAGGCAATAAAATAGAAATAAAATTCTAAAATTTATTCTTTCTTTGACACCCAGTACTAAACAATCCTCTTAGCTTGGCACTGGTCTCCATAAGAAAAATAGTCACAAAATACTTACTATATGAAACTAGAGAGCTATGAGCCACATGTTGTTGGTCATGTACACCCAACAGTAATACTTCTACTAAAGCGAGTGGGAAATAAATTTGCCCTGATATCATCATCATCATCATCATTTAACGTCCGTTTTCCACGCTAGCATGGGTTGGACGGTTCGACCAGGGTTTGGAAGCCATGGAGGCTGCACCAGGCTCTAGTCTGATTTGGTAGTGTTTCTGCAGGTGGATGCCCTTCCTTATGCCAACCACTCCGTGAGTGTAGTGGGTATTTTTTAAGTGCCACCAGCACAGGGGCCAGAGCAGGCTGGCAAACGGCCATGATCAGTTGGTGCCAGACGCCAGTCAGCGGCGCTGGCATCTGCCACGTTCAGACGGTGCTTTTTACGTGTCACCCGGCATGGGTGTCTTAACTACAATTTCCATTTGAATTTTTATTTTAAAAAAAAAATTTATTTCTTCTTCTGAATAATAGCTGGGCTGACTTGCTCAGCCCTTTAAAACAATGTCATACATATGGTCATGGCTGTATGAGACCTTTAGAGTAGTTCAAGCACACATTACCCAACGTGCCCTTCCTTGAAAGGTATGATTTGAGACATATCTGGCTGTTCATATTTCTTGCAGTTTAAGTAATCACTCTCTTTTTTTTTTTTTTTTTACTTTTTTGTTTTGTTTGTTTGATTTGGTGGTAAGTACTGTCATGGTAAATATTCCTTTTTGAACCTAAAAAGACCCTCTCCCCCACTCTGTGTGCAATTTCTTTTTTTTTTAATGTACACTGCCTTGGCACTGTTGAATAAATGACTAAGTTCTTATGGTATGTAGTGAGATTCCTATTTATTAATCATGTCCAAGGTCATAAGGTAGCTGCAGGGATAGGAGAGGGGATTAAACATCTGACAGTGGAATATATGTTGTTGCAATGTATGTGTGTATGTCCAAACGCATACACACACACACACGCTCGAGTGTGTGTGAGTGTGTGTGTACACAAAAAAAAAAAAAATGAAAGAGGAGTGGCGAACAATGCTGCTGCCTTACAAGTCTATATATTGTTGCAAGGGAAAGTAAGAGCAAGCAAGAATGCTATTGATGTGGGAGAGAAACAGGAAGCAAAAGAGATGTGAGATGGTAAGAAGAGATATTTCGATGTGGTGGCGGTTCAACCTGCTAGAAACAGCAGCTGTGATGAGTCAGAAGAAGAGGAAAACAACATTAACAAAACAAAACAAAACAAAAAAAGAAAGAAAGAAAAAAGCAGTACATGTTGTGATGAAATTGCCCGGTAACAGCATGTTTCTAAAACACCTGCAGTTCCTCATGAATCTAAAAACTACAATCAAGATGATTGAAGAATGGGGCATTGGTAAATTGACCCTTTTCATAAGAACACCTACGCAAAGACACTTCTGGTTTTCTGATACAAATCTTTATAGTTTAACCCTTTTCGTTACTGTATTTATTTTGAGATGCTCTCTGTTTCTTTCCTTTACTTCCAACATAAAGAATTTAGTAAAATAACTTAGTTACCATTAAGCTAGTGTTAGGAACATCAATTGTGACTTAGGTTTGGTGGAAGATTTTAATTCAGAACTCATGGAAACAAGACATTTGTACTCAGAGTGAGTTTCAGCCAGGTTAGTATCAAAAGAGTTAAGAATTGTTTCTCTATTATATATTTTAACCCTTTCGTTACTGTATTTCTGTTGAGATGCTCTGTGTTTCTTTCAATTACTTTTAAATATAACAAAGAATTTAGTAAAATAACTTAGTTATCATTAAGCTAGTGTTAGGCACGTAAATTATGACTAAGGTTTGGTGTAAGAGTTTAATTCAAAACTTATGGAAACAAGACATTTGTACTACAGAGCCAGAAGCGGTTTCAGCCGGTTTGGTAACGAAAGGGTTAAAGTGATCGCATATTTAACCCTTTGGCATTCAGAATACTCTATCAAATCCAATGTTTATTTAATCACAGTGTTTTCGACTAACCTTGCATTATCTCATAGTTCTGAGATCTTGATGTGATTGCTTATTTTTTTTTTTGAATCACGATGTAGGAATCGAAGTCGGATGTAGAGAGTTTGTTGGACACAGCGTGAGACGACTGTTGTTATCGCTAGGCCTAACTCATCGTAAAGTCAATACCACCATGACTGATATCCAAACTACAGTGGAGAAGGCTAGCCACTGGATTTGGTTAAAAAGAGATGATGAGTGATGGCTAGAAGTATATTGAGTTCTTCATAACCAGCTGATCTAGCAAGCGGGGCCTCATATCAGTGCACATTGATGCCGTCGAGAGGTAGGCCCCGAAACGGCGCGCATTCTCTCCTGATGACCCCATACACTTGCTAGCTTCCAGTATACAGAGCTTTTAACTGGTAGCACTTGCATGTGCAAGTTGTTTGCATGACATCTAAGACACATAGGTGTGTGAGGCTGGATCTGGTCTGAACATAAAACAGCTTGATATAGCCCGCTTAAATGTTACAGGGTTAAATCTTTCCATCGTAACTTTCAGGTAAAAATATGTCTGTCTGTATGATTATGAAACTTGTAGCAAAAATGTGGTTTGGGGTTCAATCTGGCTGCACAGCATCTTGCGCAAGTGTTTTTCTTCTACAACCCAGGGTCCACCAGTGCCTTGTGAGTGGATACATTAGATGAAAACTGTAGTAACCCAGTATGTATGTGTGTATGTATGTTGTGTATGTATGTGTGTATGTGTATATAAATGCATGTGTGTATGTATGTTGTGTATGTATGTGTGTATGAATGCATGTGTGTATGTATGTGTGTATGTGTATGTATGTTGTGTATGTATGTGTGTATGTATGTTGTGTATGTATGTGTGTATGTGTATATAAATGCATGTGTGTATGTGTATATAAATGCATGTGTGTATGTGTATATAAATGCATGTGTGTATGTTGTGTATGAATGCATGTGTGTATGTATGTTGTGTATGAATGCATGTGTGTATGTGTATATAAATGCATGTGTGTATGTGTATATAAATGCATGTGTGTATGTGTATATAAATGCATGTGTGTATGTTGTGTATGAATGCATGTGTGTATGTGTATATAAATGCATGTGTGTATGTTGTGTATGTATATGTGTGTATGAATGCATGTGTGTATGTGTATATAAATGCATGTGTGTATGTTGTGTATGTATGTGTGTATGAATGCATGTGTGTATGTTGTGTATGTATGTGTGTATGAATGCATGTGTGTATGTATGTTGTGTATGAATGCATGTGTGTATGTTGTGTATGTATGTGTGTATGAATGCATGTGTGTATATATGTTGAGTATGTTTATGTGTGTATGAATGCATTTGTATCTTTGTGTGTGTATGAATACGTGTGTATACATGTGATGTGTGTTATATAAATGCATGTGTGTATGTTGTGTATGTATGTGTGTATGAATGCATGCGTGTATGTGTATATAAATGCATGTGTGTATGAATGCATGTGTGTATATACATTGAGTATGTATACGTGTATATAAATGCATTTGTATCTATGTGTGTGTATGAATACACATGTGTATACATAGGAGTATGCATGTGTGTATGTATGTTGTGTATGTATGTTGTGTATGTATATGTGTGTATGAATGTATGTATGAATGAATGTATGCATTTTGTGTGTGTATATGTTTATGTGTGTATGTGTGTATATATGTATGTGTGTATATGTTTGTGTGTGTGTGTGTGTGTGTGTGTGTGTGTGCGTGCGCATGTTTGATTCTGAATGTTGATTCTTTGTGCTACCTCATATAACGTCTGAGAACTAAATTCCTCTCAGTAAACAATTGTCCAGTATTTCACTGATGTGTGAGGAACTGTGGAATGGAAAACACCTTACTTGTATAAATAAAAAAAAAAATGTGAGAGTTAGCGATAGGAAAAGCAACCAGCAATATCAAAATCTGCTTCAAAAGACTTCATTTAACCCATGCCGGCATGGAAAAAATGGTCATAAATATAATAATAACAATGATTATGATGATGGAAAAAAAAATGAAAAATTAAACAAAGCAGTTTGACATGGCAATGAAAGTAACAACTATTTCACTAAATTCTTTGTTAATTTAAAAATTAATGCAAATGAAATGGCAGCCATATTTCTCTTAAATTACAGTCCTGAAAAAAAAAAAACTCTACAATCATGAAAATATTTTTGCTGACAATAATGAGAAAGAACATATAAAGTTTACTTTAATTGAAGTTCTATGGAGACTGTCAAAAGGGTAGTGATGCGTGACGCACAAAACAAAAGCAAAAGAAGAGAATGGAAACCAATATCTGAAACTTGATATTTTCGTGGTGCTGCTTTAGTTTCAATTGTATTAGAAGGTGAGGGCCGGAGAGTGGTAATGCATTTTTATTTTTGTTATTGTCTCAGTGTATTCCATGATTATTGTTACACATATCTATCAACCAACTTACACACACACACACATATATATACACACACACACACACACACACACACATACATACATACATACAGACAGACAGACAGACAAATATAGAGCAGCAAATCTAGAGTAAAATTATCTATGACATTTAACATAAATGTGTCGTTATTAAAAGCAAGAGGCTGCAGTTTGTGTTGGGCCAAAAAAAAAAAATCCCTTTATAGACATATTGTGCTATAAAACGCCAATATAGTTCAGAACAAGGCGGAACAAAATTGACCTGGAAGTGAGTGCAACAACTGACAGATGCACATTTCACCATTTTTATGGCTTTTCAATGACATACCCTTGTGTTACTACTGTAACAAGGTCAAATTGGGTAATTTGAAGTATATAGAAACATTGTATGAACAATACAGTGGTTTGTAATGATACAGCTTTGGCTGGAATACAAAAGGGAGACCCCCTTTGATCATGAATGACCATGAGATTACACCTAGAAAATTCCCCTCTGAGGTACAAGTCCAGACAAAGTTGTTTATGGAAGACAAGCAGTCTTCCATAAACAAAGGAAAGGCAAAAGCTGATACAGCTTGGCACCAGTGACATCAAAACTCATTTCTACAGATGAGTGAACTGGAACTACTTGAAATAAAGTGTTTTGCTCAAGAACAAAACACACAGACTGGTCCCGGAATTGAACTCACTACCTCATGACTGTGAAAGCCCAATGCTCTCTAACAACTGAGCCATTGCACCTTCATACTGGAATACAAATTTTCAAAAACAGACATATATTCAAGTATGTCATATAGATAAAGATTTCACTCTAGAGCTGCCTCTATTGCATAATTTGAATTTTATTCAGCCTAAACAGCTTTAATGCAAACACTCCATTGCTTATACAATGTTTCTGTACACATCAGACTAGTTTAGTCAACCTCTTTTCAGAGGTGGCCCAAGTACTTGACACTGACAATCTGTAACAATGACAGTGTGCACATCTATCGGCCTCATAGTCACTTCTGGGACAATTTCATTTCACCTACTTCTAAAGTATATTGCTTTTATTTTTAACAGAAAACTCTATAAAGGGATTTTTTTCCCTTGGACAAAAAACTTCAGCTTCTGGTTTTTTAAAGATACATATATGTTAAATATATCATATAGATAAGAGAGTTATAAGTACAAACGTATAACACACACACACACACCCGAACACATGATAATACATAAATACACCAAGACACACATATACATAACTACATTTGGAAGAAATTGAACACAATACATAAGGCTGAGTGTGATATATATATATATAGTTAAACGATGATGATGATATATAAATTTCATCACACACAACATGGACCAAATTTCTTCTTAAGAAAAAAATATATATTCAAATAAGTAAAACATGATAACATGAATAGCAACAGCGAAACCGGTCGATATATTAAAAATTATATTAAAACTATGTAAGTATGCGTATTTTCCTTTTTTAATTTCTTATATATATATATAAGTATTGCATTCTATTTGTTTCTTACCTGACAATACTACAAGAGTTACACAAATCTGATAAGTTTTTCACAATTCTAACAGAATTACCAAAGTTTGGTAAGTGCATTAGCAAGGAAGTCTAGGCTTGAGTAAATATACACATATACATCTGCTTGTCATTGCTAAACAATTTTGCATTAAAATCTGTCTATTTAAATTGCATATTTTGAATCCTCTCAACATTATATATATATATATATACATACACACACATATACATACACACACATATATATATATACACATACACATATATATACACATACACATATATATATATACACATACACATATATATATATACACATACACATATATATATACACACACATATATATATAATATATATATATATATATATACATATATATATAATATATATATATATATAATATATATATATACATACATATATATACACTTTACTCCAGTCTCAGTATTGAGTACTCTCCGCATTTTAGAAGCTACAGTACCAATACTGCTTCTACCATATATACACATATATGAGAAATAAAGATAAATACAAGTTTATATAATAAAATTAAATAATACGTTATTTTTAAAAAGAACAATCAGGCATTGTAAACATGTAATATATATATATATACACATGACACGTGTGAAATAAACCAGTGTTTGAGATGGGAATCTGAAAATCTAATAAACAGTTGTAGAATTTACAGACAATGTTGAACATGTCACACAAGCTCATTACATATGCAGGTCAGTGGGTTGACATGGAGGTCAGTGCATGTCAATGTCACATCAAACATGGAGATCAGTTACAGCAATATATAAAATATGAATGTAAAGCAATAAATGAATAAATAAATAAATAAATAAATGAAATAAAACTCAAGGATCTTTGAGAAGAGAAAGTTTGAGCAGGAGAGAGAGAGACAGGGAGAGAGAGAGACAGGGAGAGAGAGAGAGAGAGAGAGAGAGAGAGATACAGGGAGAGAGAGAGACATACAGAGAGAGGGAGAGAGACACAGAGAGAGACAGACAGACAGACAGAGGAAACAAAAATAAAAAAGGTCAGAGGAACAAAAAAAAAAAAATGAGTATTTCTATATATGGAGATAAACATTTTAAAAATTATATTTGGAAAGACAAAAATATATGAAGAAGTACTTACTTTTAATTGTTAATTTTTTTTGTTGTTTTCTTCAAACTTGCTTATAAATTTTGGAAATATTTTTTTGTCAAGTTCTAAAATCCTTTCAGTTTAATAACTTGGAATCATCAATAGGTTCTGTTTGGTTCATCAATTCATTGCTATGACAGATGATGATACATACCCTGGAACATAGAACAGAAAAGAGAAAAAAAAACTTTAGTTAAAGACAATGCTTCATGACAATGGCAGTTTGTTTCTGTTAAAAAGGTCTACTCTTTGCAAAATATGCAAATAGTGGGACCACTATTGAATCCTAAAAGCAATTGTAAAAGAAGGAACTATGTAGATCAGTGGTTCTCAACCGGGGTCCCTATAACCTTTGGGGGTTCTATATATAATTTTTTATGGTTATGTGTAATAAATTGTTTATACTTCCACGACACAGTCTTTTAGTAAAATTTCTAATATCTAATTATAAATTAAATATTAAATGGCTGTATGATGGGGTGGGGTGGGAGCCCACCTATATAAAATAGAAATCGAAGGGGTCCATAGGCAAAAATATGGTTGAAAACTACAGGGGAAGACATTGAAATTAAATTGGTTTTCAGTTTACCTGTGTGAGACTCTGAGATATTCGTATATATAATATGCAAAATGTTTACCTGATATACCCTTTTGGTGGTCACATAGTCATAAGGTCAAGCCTTATTGTATGACTAGTGTGATTAACAGCAATACTAAAACTCCACCAGGACAATGACAAGATCAAACTACAAAGAGTCAGACAAGGAAACAATGGTTCACTTAAAAAGCTTTTTATCTCTTGCCTACAAGATGCTTTCATTAGAGAGACCAATTAGGAAGGCAAGGAAATCAATATTGATGGTGAGCACCCTGCCCACTTAGACATCATCTGGACAGCTCATACACCACAGGAAGTGGATGTCATCCTCATCAACAACCACACCACCAGCTGACCAGCTGGATTCAACATATACCTGAATGAGCAAAAAAGCCCCCACCCCCTCCCCGGTCCAATGGACGGTGCTGAGTTGTCAAACATTTAAACCGAATTTTCTCAAAACAACTTGTCCCACCGTCCCATAGGCCTCCCCTTTGAGAAACACTGATTTAACCTAAATTTGAGACACCAGCAGAAATAAAGATAGACTTTTCTTCTATTCCAAAGAATGCTTTATCGATCGCATTCTCACCTGGAATCGATTTTTGTAATTTTTTCAAGACTTATACATGCCCTGATGCCGTTGGTATCTACATATCAAATTTGAGCGCAATCTGCATGTATCTGCAGATGAGACAATTATTTGGTTGTTTATTTGAATGCTTGAATGAAGGTCTGTTTCTTGGCGGTGGAATGATCCTTCATTTAGTTCATTAAAAGGGATTATATAGGGGTCAGTTTGTTTACCTAAACCCTCTGTAACTGAAACAAGTAAAAACGTGTGTGTGAGGTATATAAGTGAATGGATCTCTATCAGTTTCAACATTGAAGATTCATTTATCCCTATCCACTAAACTATTTTACTGTTTGTATCAGCAACTAGGTGGCTGAATGTTCCACAGACATGTACCTTCAATGTAATTCTCAAACAGAAGCAGTTGACACAACACCATGTGCGTGCGTGCGTGCGTGCGTGCGTGCGTGCGTGTGTGTGTGAAGATTGGAGCTTTCAATTCCATGTACAATCTGACAGATTCCCATATAATTTGGTCCATCAAGTTTTACTCACAAAGCTTGGGTCAACTCGAAGGTAAGCTCAAGGTGCTGCTGCACAGTCAGATAAAAACCCAGGACTTTGAAATTGCAAAATAATCACGTGTATGTGTGTGTGTGTGTGTGGAGAGAGAGAGAGAGAGATAGAGAGAGATAGAGAGAGAGAGAGAGAGAGAGAGAGAGAGAGAGAACACATTATTGTTGAACAAACATGTGCAACCATTTTTGAGAAGCAGGCTGCAAGAGACATGGGCTCATGATCAGACAGACAGGCTGCACCATACAAATAAAATTCAAGGTAATCTTTCCCCTGAGGCATTCCGTTCAGAAAGTCCCATGGGACAGTTTTCTTATGACTGTCATAGAGACAACACACAAAGTTTGGGATACATTACTGTGTTTCTTTACTACCCACGAGGGGGCTAAACACTGAGAAGGGACAAACAAGGACAGACGAACGGATTAAGTCGATTACATCGACCCCCCCAGTGCATAACTGGTACTTAATTTATCGACCCTGAAAGGATGAAAGGTAAAGTCGACCTCGGCGGAATTTGAACTCGGAACGTAACGGCAGACAAAATACCTATTTCTTTACTACCCACAAGGGGCTAAACACAGAGAGGACAAACAAGGACAGACAAACGGATTAAGTCGATTACATCGACCCCCAGTGCATAACTGGTACTTAATTTATCGACCCTGAAAGGATGAAAGGCAAAGTCGACCTTGGCGGAATTTGAACTCAGAACGTAACGGCAGACGAAATACCTATTTCTTTACTACCCACAAGGGGCTAAACACAGAGAGGACAAACAAGGACAGACAAACGGATTAAGTCGATTACATCGACCCCCAGTGCATAACTGGTACTTAATTTATCGACCCTGAAAGGATGAAAGGCAAAGTCGACCTTGGCGGAATTTGAACTCAGAACGTAACAGCAGACGAAATACCTATTTCTTTACTACCCACAAGGGGCTAAACACAGAGAGGACAAACAAGGACAGACGAACAGATTAAGTCGATTACATCGACCCCCAGTGCATAACTGGTACTTAATTTATCGACCCTGAAAGGATGAAAGGCAAAGTCGACCTTGGCGGAATTTGAACTCAGAACGTAACGGCAGACGAAATACCTATTTCTTTACTACCCACAAGGGGCTAAACACAGAGAGGACAAACAAAGACAGACGAACGGATTAAGTCGATTACATCGACCCCCAGTGCATAACTGGTACTTAATTTATCGACCCTGAAAGGATGAAAGGTAAAGTCGACCTTGGCGGAATTTGAACTCAGAACGTAACGGGAGACAAAATACGGCTACGCATTTCGCCAGGTGTGCTAATGGTTCTACCAGCTTGCTGCCTTTGGGATACATTATTAGGAAGACTACCAAAAACGGTTAAGGTAATCAAAGTACATTATTATAGAAAATATGTTTATAGAGAGAAAGAAAAGTTGAGATACATTATCATGTACATAGATTACCATGTAGGCTTATAGTGAAAGCTTAAGGTATATAATGATGAAGACTGGTATAAAAAGGTCAAGGCATTATGGTATAGACTGTAAAGAAAAATGATCAAATAAAGAAAAATGATTTTTAAAAAATGATCTTTGACTATTTGATCTTGAAGGTTTGGGAGAATTATATAAGAAAAATGACTTTTAGAGCACAAGACAGCGTTCTATTGTGTTCAGTAAATATAGCCAGAGTGATTGAGAAAGAGAGGTGATAGGAATGTGGAGGAAAGAGGAGAGAGGGAAATACATTATAAGGGAGAGTGAAGAAGGAGCAATGCGAAACACATGTCCTTTGCTATTGTTCTTCCGAGAACAATGGAGAAGACAATGGTGAAAGGTATTTGGAGGAAGGGAGAGAGAGAGGGGGAGGGGGAGGGGGAGGGGGAAGGATGGGGGGGCAGGGAGGGAGGAATGAATTGAAAGAAGGAAAGCAGTACAGTGAGACAGCAAGCAAGAGAGAGAGAGAGAGAGAGAGAGGGGGGGGAAGAAACAGATGTAAGTAAGCAATAAGATGGTTTCAGAAACAGAGTCTGTATGTGTGTGTGTGTGTGTGTATATATACGTATACACACATTTGTCCACATACATATATACACATACACACATATATACATACATATATATAAACATACATATATATAAACATATATATATATACACATATATATATACACATATATACACATATATATATACACACACATATATACACATATATGTACACACACATATATATATATATATATATGCACATATATATATATACACATATATATACATACACATATATATACATCATCTATCTATCTATATATATATATATATACACACATACACATGCCTACAAATACACTTGACTGTGTTTTCATACATATATACACACACACACACACACATATAACATACATACAATGGTAATAATGCATTAATAGGACCAGAAAAAAAACCCTTTACTTGTATCTCCCTCCTGAAACAAAGCAAGTCAAAACTCACACATCCCCAAAAAGCGACAACATAAAGCAATGGACTGATTAACCCTTAATTCAACCACCTACATGATTTCATAATTTCATATGATATTGTCATTATTTATAATCTTACACAAAGGCATGTCAATGATTATGCAAATTTTATGTCTAGTCTTTATACATTAATGTCTTCGTTAAGCATTCAAGAGCCTCTTCTAATTTTTATAACAACATTGGTACCAATTATTATGATTTTTAATCAACCGTTAACCAATTTCTAAATGCTTGTTGAATAATATTTTTAACATTCTCATTTTTTATGTAACTTTTGGATAAATATAATTCCTATTTGCCAGAGTACCAAGCTGGCCTTCGTGCCGATGGCACGTTAAGCACACCATTCAAGCGTGATCGTTACCGTGTCGCCTTACTAGCACTTGTGGAGCGAGGTCGTCATCAGTGCCGCTGGACTGGCTCCTGTACAGGTGGCACATAAAAAGCACCGTTTGGGCATGGCCGTTGCCAGTTCCACCAAACTGGCCCTCGTGCCAGTGGCATGTAAAAGCACCCACTACGCTCTCAGAGTAGTTGGTGTTAGGAAGGGCATCCAACTGTAGAAACTCTGCCAGATCAGATTGGAGTTTTGGTTCGCCAGACCTCAGCCAAATCGTCCAACCCATGCTAGCATGGAAAGAGGACATTAAATGATGATGATGATGATAATATATGTTGAGATTAAGCATTCAAGTGATTTTATATTCGTATATCTATGTAGAAGGTACATTCAACTATTTGTATGATTTTTGTGATTTGAATACATATAACTTTTGTATATTTGTTCTTCATGCACAGATGCACATCTATGCTCACATGCACATTTGTGTCCATACATTAATACTCAAAAATTTGACCATAACCAAACAAATTAACACAGTACAGCTGATGTGGAAGCCTAATTTTCAAAAAAAAATATTCTTTGGTGGAAAAATCTACATGAATTCAATCAGTAAATGAGAAACTACATAGGTGCTAAATCTTTTAAACCCTTTATTATTCAGATTTTTCTGTCAGATGTAAGACTTATTCTTTCACATTATTGTAAATTAATTACGCATTCTCTGGTAGCTTTAAGATTTTGATGATGTAGTTGCTCTATGACATTGTAGGGTAGGTGTGAGAACCCAAATTTGGCTGGTTTCAGCAAAAAAAACAAGGAGAATATTTGGGTCAGATATTGGCCGGTTTAAATACTTGGAAATAAGACTGTGAATGTCTGGAAATGTTGAATATGGATTTAGGAACTTTATTGGTCTAAGCCTACTACAAAGAGAGAGAGAGAGAGAGATAGAGAGAGAGAGAGAGAGAGTGAAGAGAGAGAGAGAGAGAGAGAGAGAGAGAGAGAGAGAGAGAGAGAGAGAGAGAGAGAGATAATAAAATGCAAAAAAAATATTTTGAATAACAAAATAACTTAAACATGTACTCTGTTGTGTCTGGGGAGAGTCATTTTCTTTTTGTGCTTTATAATATAACACACTCACCGGTAAAATTTCCACTTTTTTTTCTTCTTTTTATTTTCCTAACATTTTCGTTGCGTCTTGCAAACGACTCTCCCCAGACACAACAGAATATGCTTCAACACACGAACTCATATAAAGAATCTTGCAAACCAAATCCCAAAATGAAATATTAAACATGTACGTCTTTAACAAAACACACACACATACACAATTCTTCAACAAAAACAATGCTGACAGTGACTTCGAAGTTACAGCCTGCTTAGTGCAATGAAGTCTAAGCAATACAACAAAAGTGTTGAATAATCCTTCAGTTTAATGTAAAACAGTTTCTATTATAACTCAATATAAAAACAAGTATACACCATATATATATGACTGTCTTATGAAAAACAGAACAGAAGGACAAAGGGATATGTTTATCATCATCATCATCATCATTACTGGAAAAAAAACGAAAAAAAAAAACAGCACAGATAAAAATGCAAAGTTCAAATTCTTTCATCAGTTGGTAATTAGGTATAACAATTTTAGCACCTAAGACAAACTAATCAGTCCAATAGTGCCCACAGCATATGAGAGTTGCAAAGTTACATATAAGTGAGTACACAAGAGAAAAAAACAACACATGTATGCATATGCGCATATACATGCATACAAGTGTGTTTTCATTGGTGTTTTGTGGATCACCACATTTATTTTGTAAATATATTTCTAAGTGCATGTGTGCCACACCCACACAAACACTAATATGAGTACACATACAATATAAGCCTTCACCTAAGTGACCACTGACTTTAAAACAAGAACAAAAAAATAAATAAATAAATACATAACCTCCAAATTATACAACAAAACATGGTATCCAAATAAGTCCCACACAGGAAGTAATGATAACTATTTAACAAAAGATGTAGATAACAGAAAATATGAACAATCATAAATTTATTTTGCTCACCAATCATAAACCACACCCATGATTAAAAACCACACCCAAGATTAAAAACCACACCCAAGATTAAAAACCACTGTATTCACAGATTCTTTGTTTAAAATTCCTCTTAAGGCAAAGAATACTAACAAAAGATCTTTCTGCTTGCTAATCACCCAGTTTCTCATATTTGTGATTTCATAAGTTCACCATAGGCAACTTTATAAGAATTTTTCATAAAAACTTTTCCGTAGAAAAACATTATCTATAAAACTGGTTCCAGAAATAATTTTTTCTTTTTTTTTTTTTTTCAATATATTATTTTATATATGATGTTAAGAAGGGTATGCAGCTGCAGAAACCCTGCCAAAACATAAAGGGGAGCTCGATGCAGTCGTCTGGTTTTCCGGTTACAGTCAAAGTGTCCAATCCATGCCAGCATGGAAAACAGACATTGATGATGATCTCTGTATGGAACCAGTAGTTCACATCAAGTTGTTTTCCACATGATCTGAACAAATTTGATTGATGTATTATATTAATATGCTTCATATTATCTGTTACCCGAGGGTCAGGAATTGGAAACTCATGCAAACCCAGCAACACACGCATTATCATTCAATGTCAGCTTTCCATGCTGGCATGGGTTAGACGGTTTGACTGGAACTGGTCAACCAGAGAGCTGTACCAAGCTCCAGTCTGATTTGGCAACAGACTGGAACCTGGTGCACTACCGTAAAATTTATTTTCTTTCACTTTGTTTTTCATGTAAATATATAAATGATGTTAACATAGGTGCAGGAGTGGCTGTGTGGTAAGTAGCTTGCTTACCAACCACATGGTTCCGGGTTCAGTCCCACTGCGTGGCATCTTGGACAGGTGTCTTCTGCTATAGCTCGGGCCAACCAAAGCCTTGTGAGTGGATTTGGTATATGGAAACTGGAAGAAGCCTGTCGTATATATGTATATATATATATATATATATATATATATATATATGTGTGTGTGTGTGTGTGTGTGTTTGTGTCTGTGTTTGTCCCCCTAGCATTGCTTGACAACCAATGCTGGTGTGTTTATGTCCCCGTCACTTAGTGGTTCGGCAAAAGAGACCGACAGAATAAGTACTAGGCTTACAAAGAATAAGTCCCGGGGTCGATTTGTTCGACTAAAGGTGGTGCTCCAGCATGGCTGCAGTCAAATGACTGAAACAAGTAAAAAAAGTATCTATTATATATTTACAGGTGTTGGTCTACAGAAAAAAAAAAAGCACCCAGTACACTCTGTAAAGTGGGTGGCATAAGAAGGGTATTCAGTCATAGAAACCATGCCAAAACAGACAACTGCAGCCTGATGCAACTTTCCGGCTCCTGTCAAACTGTCCAACCCATGCCAGCATAGAAAACACATGTTAAATGATGATTATGGTGATGTGTGTGTATGTGTATTTCTTTCATCACCTTTTTCAAGCCTAGCCAGGCTCATGGGCTGCATTTCCCAGTTTCTGTGGCGCATGTGTTCCCCCCAGATGGACGGGACGCCAGTCCATCGCATCGTTACTCAAGAAACAGGAAGAGAGAGTGAGAAAAAGTTGTGGCGAAAGAGTACAACAGGGGTCGCCACCCCACCCCTCTGCCAGAGCCTCATGGTGCTTTTAGGTGTTTACGCTCAATAAACACACACAACGCCTGGTCTGGGAATCGAAACCGCAATCCTCTGACTGTGAGTGCGCTGCCCTAACCACTGGGCCATTGAGCCTCCACTCTGTGTGTGTATACACACATGTAAATATATAATGGACTGTGTGTGTATACTTGTGTATTCTTGCCTCTATGTATGTGTGCATATATCCTTGTGGCTATGTATGTACATGTGCAATCAACATAGATCCTAAGTTGTTGAGACACTCTGTATAAACCGTCCACTAGAGAACACTTGATTCCAACACTTCTAATGATATACAATCCTAGTGGTACTAAAGAATGTCCAATGGGGAAATGGGGGGGTGGAAAGAACGAGATTTAGTTCAAACCACTTATACTATTCTGTCTATTTCTCTGTCTGTTTGTCCGCCTGTAAACCAGTATATGAACACTTGCAAACCAGGGATAGCTGTAATTGCCATTGTCTAACCATTCAGTAGTGTCACATAAAAAGACTTGGTTTTTAGCCTGGGAAATATCACCTCCTTGGAAGCATATTAAACTCACAAATTGGGACTATACTGATGCATTGTGTGTTTAGAAGTGTGATTTTTTGTTTTCCTTTTTCTTAGAAATAAAACATTAAAACATGGTACAATATATTTTAAAGACATAAAAAAAAAAAGAGAAAAGAAAAGCAATTGTTGAGATTAGAATATAAATAGGACAGCGTTATCAGTGAGCAGAAACATGACTGATGATATACCAAGGTTCAATATAATTCACTAAATTTACTCTATAAGTCTTGACCTTCTTTAGTAGTTTCCCCAAAAGTTTAGCATAAGGGTCATTAGTCCATACAAATATCTAAAGAAGCAGATACATATCTGGTTGAGACCATCATCATTGTTTAACGGCCGCTTTCCATGCTAGCATGGGTTGGATGGTTTGACCGGGGTCTGGGAAGCCAGGAGGCTGCACCAGGCTCCAGTCTGATCTGGCAGTGTTTCTACAGCTGGATGGCCTTCCTAATGCCAACCACTCCGTGAGTGTAGTGGGTGCTTTTTACATGCCACCGGCACAGGTGCAAGGTGAAGCTGGCAAAGGCCACAATCGGTTGGTGCTTTTTACGTGCTACCAGCACGGAAGCCAGTCGACGTGGCGCTGGCAACGGCCACGTTCGGATGGTTCTTTTAGATAGTGTAAGAAAATATGGATAATAAACCATTACACAAAATTATCAAATTTCATGGCATATAAGATGCATTTTGCATTTTTTTTTTAAATGAATGTCTCAAAAAGTCACCCTAGGTTCTATATGTGAAACTGGGTCCTCCATAAGTTTTAAAGCTCTAAAAACTATTTTCTTTCTCCAGCCTATATTCAGCAGAAACTAGAGTGTATCTTATTAGATACATGCCCACGTGTCTTTTTATGTCATCAAATGTAACAGCTTTAATCTTTTTCTTTTTATCTTTTACTTGTTTCAGTCATTAGATTGTGGCTGTGCTGGAGCACCACATTGAAAAAATTTTTTTAGCTGAAAGAATTGAACACAGTTTCAGGTACAGTCCCACTGTGCAGCATCATGAGCAAATGTCTTCTGCTTTACCCCTGGGGCTGACTAATGCTTTTAGAGTGAATTTGGTAGGCAGAAACTATGTGGAAGTCTGTCATGTATATGTGTGCATGCATGTGTGCTTGTAGCTGTATTTGCTCTCTTCAGGCGGCGAGCTGGCAGAAACATTAGCGCGCTGGGTGAAATGCTTAGCGGTATTTCATCTGCTGTTACGTTCTGAGTTCAAATTCCACCGAGGTCAACTTTGCCTTTCATCCTTTCAGGGTCGATAAATTAAGTACCAGTTATGCACTGGGGTCAATGTCATCGACTTTAATCCCTTCGTCTGTCCTTGTTTGTCCCCTCTATGTTTAGCCCCTTGTGGGTAGTAAAGAAATAAGACATCTCCAATAATCTCAATCTTGTGCAAAGTCACCTGCATCTTCCAAAGTGATTCTGAGTTGCATCAGATATTCTTTGTAAGTGGTGCACTGCATCTTCCTGGGTGGCTTTCTCTTCTTTCATCTCTCTGGTAGTACCTACTGTATAGCTGTCATTGGTATTTTTTCAGAGGTGGCGAGCTGGCAGAAACGTTAGCACGCTGGGCGAAATGCGTAGCCATATTTCGTTTGCCATTATGTTCTGAGTTCAAATTCCGCCGAGGTCGACTTTGCCTTTCATCCTTTTGGGGTCGATAAATTAAGTACCAATTATGCACTGGGGTCGATGTAATCGACTTAATCCATTTGTCTGTCCTTGTTTGCCCTTTGTGGGTAGTAAAGAAATAGGTATTTTTTCAGAGGGCGGTGAGCTGGCAGAAACGTTAGCACGCTGGGCAAAATGCTTAGCGGTATTTTGTCTGCTGCTACGTTCTGAGTTCAAATTTTGCTGAGGTCGACTTTGCCTTTCATCCTTTTGGGGTCGATTAAATAAGTACCAGTTACGCACCGGGGTCGATATAATCGACTTAATCCGTTTGTCTGTCCTTGTTTGTCCCTTCTGTGTTTAGCCCCTTGTGGGTAGTAAAGAAATAGGTATTTTTTCAGAGGGCGGCGAGCTGGCAGAAACGTTAGCACGCTGGGCAAAATGCTTAGCGGTAATTTGTCTGCTGCTACGTTCTGAGTTCAAATTCTGCTGAGGTCGACTTTGCCTTTCATCCTTTCGGGGTCGATTAAATAAGTACCAGTTACGCACCGGGATCGATATAATCGACTTAATCCGTTTGTCTGTCCTTGTTTGTCCCCTCTGTGTTTAGCCCCTTGTGGGTAGTAAAGAAATAGGTATCTTTTCTTCTGCTAGATGCAAAGCATGACCTGCAAGTTTCACTCTTCTTTCCGCCACAATCTTTTACAGCTGACACAGATTGGCTCTTCTTAGAACTTCAGAGTTTGTGTGTCTCTCCCTGTAGACACCATGGGTGGAAAAGTATTCAATCTCTGGATAGCCCTGACAGTGAACTGAGACAGAAATCAATAGGTGTTCTGGTAAATTCATTGACATAAATATTCCAGCCGTAATTTCATTGTAAATCAGTCAGATGGGGATCCAAGTGTGCCAGTAAATTTTCTGACATGCCAAATATATCATTGATAAAGTTATCGTCACACTTTTTATCCACAGAATAAATATATTACTAAACATTAAAGTTTTTATTTGTAGAGTAAATTTGTTGCATTTCATTAATAAAAGAAAAAAAAGAATCAAAGGCAAATAAATTATTAACAATAAATTTATTCAATATGTGCATGAAAAAAAAAAAAAGAAACATGAAGCAAGCTTACTTTGAAAAACAGAATCACAAAATAATGCAGTAAAAAGATACCTCTTAAAAAAAAAAATTTTTTTTTGAAATCGGAGGAAGGAAGAAATATTCTGAAAAAGACAAAATTATGAGCAATGCTGCTTAAATAATCCAATGTTTTGTGATTTTGATATTCATTGATGATGCATTGGAATTCTTAGTGTGCTATATATTTTTTTTATGATGTGGAATTTTTGCACTGATGATATACTGTTTGATTATCACTTCATTTCTTCACGGTTTCCTTTTTGAAATTTTCTAAAAATTTCCAGCTTGTAAGGATGAAATGTTTTTGCATTTATATAGAAAGTGACATAGTTAATGTTTAAAGATGTATTTATTCTGAGGATAGAAAGTGCGACAATGAATTTCTTCTCAGCTTGGCTTTGTGAGCAAAGATTTATAGCAGGGAATATTCATATCTGTTGCAGCTTTCCTGGCACCGATGGATCCAATTTTGAACACAGGCAGGCAGGCATGGCCACAGACACTGCATTGGAAGGAGGGCTGCTCTTGTTTTACCTCTTTTATGAATTTACCAATGAGATATTTGGCATCACAATGAATTTACCAATGAATCTGTAAACTAGCTATGTAGTTACCTTGAAATGGAATTTTCAGGCACTATTATAATCCAGGATGAATTAAAAGAGAACCAGATCAGTGGTGATAAATGGGCCACCCAAGATCCTGTGCTTGAAAGAAACAAATAACCGGAGGAACCTGGTTTTACTCTTGAGACAATATTCTTGACCATTTCTTATTTCTTTACTACCCACAAGGGGCTAAACACAGAGGGGACAAACAAACGGATTAAGTCGATTACATCGACCCCAGTGCGTAATTGGTACTTATTTAATCGACCCCAAAAGGATGAAAGGCAAAGTCAACCACGGCGGAATTTGAACTCAGAACCTAGTGGCAAACGAAATACCACTAAGCATATCACCCGGTGTGCTAACGTCTCTGCCAGCTTGCCGACTTCAATTCTTGACCATTTCTTTTAATCAAAGGAGGAAGAACAGTACTCATGACATTTTCCAAGTCCAGAAGAATGAGAAATTATTTTCTCCAGCCAGAGACTCGTCTTGGAATACTTACAATGGTGTCAATTCCACTGACAGCACACAATGTCCAGCAGTGAAGAATAAGGAATCATTTTTTAAAGGATGCCAAAAAAAAAAAAAAAAAAATTTACCCTTTGCCTGTCATGTGTATCATGTGTTACACACTGGACATATTGCCCAGGCATCTATACATCAGTCATCTGAGTATCTTGGGATTTATGAAAACTTGTGAAACAAGGGCTAACTAAAAGTCTGAAAACAAGCATGGAAGTTTAGGACAAACTTGTGAAAATACTTTGGACAAACATTTACAATCAAGTAAATAATTTGAATTATAATATGGTCTTGAAGAGATCCGTTCATTTTCCTTCCTAACTGGAAAATGTTATACCAATAAAGAAGTTAGTTTTCAAGAGGATATAACTGGTGTGGTTGTTGTTGCTGTTGTTGTTGTTGTTGTTCTGCCAGAATATAAAGACGAGATTATGAATAAGAGGTGACATCAGTGTTGGACTAGCCAAGTCGACAATCTCAGTCAGCCAGCCTTCTCAAGCTGCCTCAAAGACAAGAAGGGTTTATTCTATTTTACAGCAAGATAAGAAAGAATAAATGGTAAGAGGTTCGCTATGTCAAAACTAGAAATATACATAATATTTTAATGGAGTTCAAGAATGTGAATCGGGAGGAGAAAGAAGAGGCAAGAAGGTGGTGGGAGTGAAACGAGATGAACGGAATCAAAGAGTGAGAGAGAGGAAATGAAGAGAGAGAGAGAGAGAGAAGGAGGAAAGAATTGAGAAATGCAGAGAAAGAGAGAGATTGTTCATGATATAACAATTTTTCTGCAAGAGAAATGACATGGAGAGCGAGGTATGAGAATAGTGAGATTATGAGAAATCCAGATAGAATCATCAAGAAGGAAGAAGAGCCCTTTTTCTCCAATGAAGAAGACCTCTTGTCTGAAACAGGAGATATTTCTTCACATTACAGCACAATAACATACCTCAGTGGTGTGTGTGTGTGTGTGTGTGTCTAGGATCAAAAGAGACTTGAGTTGCAAGGAGTAGAGATTGTAAAATATCTAAGCTAAAAAAAAGTAGACAAAGATGGAATTGTTGGAGACAAATAAAATGTTAACTTTCTCAACATATCATAAACATGCAGTAAACAAAAAAACAAAACAAAAAAAAACGAAACAAAACCAAAAAAATGGTGGCAGTGGGAGGAAGGAAAGAAGTGGAGGTGGAAGAGGAGACAGAGGTAGTGATGTAAGGAGTGGTAGTAGAGGAGGAGGAGGAGGTGGTGATAGTATAGATGAGGCAAATTCAGTTGGGTGAGGGAAGACAGAGAGACAGAGATAGTAGAAGGCAATAGGGGAAAGGAAAAGGTGGTAGGAGGAAGGCAGAAGCAGTGGGAGGAGGCAGAGGGAAGTGACGGGGTGGGGACAGAATGAGTTGGTAGATACTGCTTTTGTTGTTGTTTAGCCCCGGCCCCGTCTTTATTGAGCACCCTATGATGAATGGTATTCAAGTTATGAGCTTTCCATTTTTCATTTCAGACAATTTATATCTAGAATTACATAATTCATTGCACCTTTTCATTTTTAAGGGTTGACTTCTTGTCCCTTTATTATTATCATTATTATTATTATTACTATTATTATTATAAACAGGTGTTGAAGACAACAAGCTGGCAGAATCATTAGCTCCCCAGGAAAAAATGCTTGGTGGAATTTTGTTCGTCTTACATTCTGAGCTCAAATTCCACCGAGGTTGCCTTCGACTTTCATCCTTTCAGGGTTGATAAAATAAGTACCAGTTGAGCACTGGGGGTGATTTAATTGAATTAGCTTCTTCTCTGAACTTGCTGGCCTTGTGCCAAAATTTGAAACCATTATTATAAACATGTGTTGAGCTGGCAGAACCTTTACCATACCTAGACAAAAATGCTTGATCAAAATTTCTTCCAGCTCCACGTTCTGAGTTCAAATTTCACCAAAGTCAAGTTTGCCTCTCAATCTTTCAAGGTCAAAAAGAAAAATAACATACTAGGATCGATGTAATCTATTTAACCCCTCCCCTTAAATTTGCTGTACCAAAATTCTAAACTGTTATTATAAACAGTGTGAAGTCGATGAGCCAGCAGAATTATCAGAGCAATGAACGGACAACCTTGTGGAATTTCTTCCAACCCTTTACATCCTGACTTCAAATTCCACCGAGACTGACTTTGCTGTTAACCCTTTCATTACCCTACTTATTTTGAGATGTTCTGTGTTTCTTTCAGTTACTTTAAATATAACAAAGAATTTAGTAAAATAACTTTGTTATCATTAAGCTAGTGTGAGGAACATAAATTGTGACTTAGGTTTGGAGGAAGATTTTAATTCAAAACTTATGGAATCAAGACATTTGTACTCAGAGCCAGTTTCAGCCAGGTTAGTATCAAAAGGATTAAGAATTGTTTCTCTATTATATATTTTAACCCTTTCGTTACTGTATTTCTGTTGAGATGCTCTGTGTTTCTTTCAATTAATTTTAGATATAACAAAGAATTTAGTAAAATAACTTAGTTATCATTCAGCTAGTGTTAGGAACATAAATTGCGACTAAGGTTTGGTGGAAGATTTTAATTCAAAACTTATGAAAACAAGACATTTGTACTCAGAGCCAGTTTCAGCCAGGTTAGTATCAAAAGGGTTAAGAATTGTTTCTCTATTATATATTTTGACCCTTTCGTTACTGTATTTCTGTTTAGATGCTCTGTGTTTCTTTCAATTAATTTTAAAGAGAGAACAAAGAATTTAGTAAAATAACTTTGTTATCATTAAGCTGGTGTTAGGAACATAAACTGTGACTAAGGTTTGGTGGAAGACTTTAATTCAAAACTTAAGAAAACAAGACATTTGTACTACAGAGCCAGAGGCGGTTTTGGCCGGGTTGGTAATGAAAGGGTTAATCCTTCCAGGGTCAATAAAATAAGTATCGGTCAAACACTGGGGTCAATGTAAAGACCAGTCCCCTGCTCCAAAGTTTCAGCCTCTATTTCCCTCTAATGACATCAGTGATTACAACAGAACTGCCATAGAGTCTTTGTTTGGCACGAGGCTTTTTCCCAGAACTGCCGATAACATGTGGGTGCACATGCTATTAAGAACAGTGTAAATACGACAGTGGCACAGAAGAACCTTTGCTTTCAATGACATGCAAATGAGAAAAATTAAATCAAATTAAGCTATGTCCTTCATCCACTACACAAATGGCTTGAGAGGCGGTTGGCTGGAACCTACACTCGCCTCCTTATGAGAGCTCAAAATCTCTCGTGGAAGCGCCATCCAACCAAAATGCAAATATATGGGAAACTACCACCTGTGTCATCTCTTGTGAAGGGTAGAAGAGTCCAGTTTGTTGGACATTGTTGTAGAGCTGAAAATGAGGTAATTCCTGGGGAAGAGGAACCCTGGTGTAGCTCTCCTTATGAGAGCTCAAAATCTCTCGTGGAAGCGCCATCCAACCAAAATGCAAATATATGGGAAATTACCACCTGTGTCATCTCTTGTGAAAGGTAGGAGAGTCCAGTTTGCTGGACATTGTTGTAGAGCTGAAAAAGAAGTAATTTCTACTCTTCTCCTCTGGAAGCCATCTACTCGCAATACCAGAAGGCGCACACTCTCCTACCTTGATGTAATCTCCAGGGATACAGGCATCCAACAACAGGACCTCCGTAATGCTATGATGGACCGTGAAGTCTGGCGTAACATAGTAAATTCCATTGTCTCGACCACGGTCGAACAATGATGATGATGACACCAATGGTAAACAAGGGAGATGACTCTGAATTTGTTCCTGTCTTATTTTGATGTCAACAGCAAAACATGTAACCTTGCTGTAATCTGCCGAAGTTGTAAGTAGCAAACAATCCACTGCAATTATTAGTCATGACCAAATTAAATATTTCATTCTATTCCAACTCTTCAAACATTCTGTGCATTAAATAAAGCTGACATCTATTTACCTACTATTTATATTGTGGATAGCATCTCGTAATTATTTAATTTTTAAACAATTTCCCTTTCCTTTCTCTATGCCAATAAAAAAAAAAAAACGTGCATTTCTGTCAACTGACTCAGCGATTTTGCTTGTTGCCAGTTCTGCGAGTTTACAGCAAGTGAGAACTTAGCATTTCTGCTGATGAAGCTTAAAAAGCATAAACAACAACAACAACAACAACAACAACAAAACCTAACCCAGAAACTTATCCTGAGTTATCTATCATATTTGTAGAAAATTGATGGGTGATGGTGGTGATGGTGGTGGTGGTGGTAGTAATGGCGATGGTGTCCCCCTCCACCCACACACCCACACCCACACAAAAAAGCCTATTAATCATCAACTAATTTTTTTTTCTTTCTCACTGCATATTTCGTTCTAATTTGGTTTTTTAATGCTCCACATCTTGGTTAATGAGATGTTAGATAACGGGTATTTAGAGATGTTTCAACAAGAATGGCTAATATATATATATATATATATATATATATATATATATATATTATAATATATATATATATATATATATACACACACACGTATATGTACCTGTACATATGTTTGCATCTTCCTACATGTATTGCAAGTATCTGCTCACATGCATATCATATACATACCTTGTTATTACATGCATGATTCCAAGCGAATGTGTGCATCTGAGAGAAAGAGAGAGACGTGACACATATACATGAGAGTTATGTTTATATGATTTTTAGGCACACAAACACACACATGAATGGTCCCTATCAATTCTGCTACTTTACCATAAATATGTGAACAAGGTATGATTATTAACAACATTAAGATGCCAATGCAGGAAGAATTCTGAGATTTGGTTGCTAAAAAAAAGCAACCAAATCTCCTTCAAGCCATATTCTACAATCTAAAGAAATGAAAGAACCAAAGAGATTACCTATGTCTATAGGAAAGAAGGGGTCATCATTGCAGAAATTCCCTTGGTCATAAGTCTGATCAATGAAGGCTCACCAGCAACTAAACAACAACAGCAACATCACATGGTGTTATGTAAAAGAAGTAGGTGACAATGTTCTTTATAATCCTTTGTGCTGTTATCATTTTAATACTTATCCAGGCTTGCATGTGCTGGACAAAACCCCTTGAGGTAGATTTCCTAAGGTTGGATTTATTTTTGGGATTTATTCACATACATACCAAAAACTATTTTCAACAATTTTTTGTTTATCAATGGTAAAACCCCCCTTGTTTTGGCATCCGTGTCGGTGGCACATAAAAGCACCAACTGATCGTGGCCGTTTGCCAGCCTCCTCCGGCCCCTGTGCCAGTGGCATGTAAAAAGCACCTACTACACTCACGGAGTGGTTGGCATTAGGAAGGGCATCCAGCTGTAGAAACACTGCCAGATCAGACTGGAGCCTGGTACAGCCTCCTGGTTTCCCAGACCCCGGTCGAACCATCCAACCCATTCTAGCATGGAAAACGGACGTTAAACAACAATGAATGATGCTCTTCTTGATGCCTACTCTCACCTGTTTCCAAGTAAGGAAATATTCTCCATGGTCAGACATGTTTTTTTCACTGAAGATTGGAAATGAAGGATATGACTTGTATGACTGTATGACTATTTTTTTTTTTACAATTATCAAATGATGTTGAGACAAAGACATTAACACACACACACACACACACATACATACATACATACATACATATATATATATATATATATGGACATGTGAAGGGCTTCTTCCACTTTATGTTTACCAAATCTACTTACTATGTTTGGGTTAGATTAAGCAGAGGATTAATAGCATTAATTTTACTGGTTTCACAAAGCCTGCAAAGGCTACAGGCACTACCTCTTACTCCAGAACCAGTAACTGAAGAAAGAAGAAGAAAAAAAAGAGCAATATGTTTTGTACAAGATTAAAAATGACTATAGTAGTAGAACATTTCAAATTATGCTGGCATCACAGCTACTTTATCATCATCATCATCGTTTAAAGTCCGTTTTCCATGCTAGCATGGGTTGGACGAATGACTGAGGGCTGGCAAACCAAATGGCTGCACCAGGCTTCAATCTTGATCTGGATGTCCTTCCTAATGCCAACCACTCCAAGAGTGTAGTGGGTGCTTTTACGTGCCATCGGCACGGGGGCCAGTCAGGCGGTACTGGCAACGACCTCGCTCGAATCTTTTACACATGCCAGTAAGGCAATGCTGGTAACGATCACGCTCGAATAGTGTTTTTTGCATGCCACCAGCACGGAGGCCAGATAACTGCTCCGGCAACGATCACGCTCGGATGGTGCTCTTTAATGCAACGCTGGTAATGATCACGTTCGAATGGTACCTTTTAAGTGCCACTGGCTGCAGGCACTACCTCTGAACTTTAAATCTGTTAATAATGGTCATTGGAGAAGGTGAGCCTTGTACTTGTCATTGGAGGTGTCTTGCATACTATAAGTAACAAGCTCACAGACTGAATTGAAAAGATAGCAGTAAACGTGAAGATAGAACATCTACAGAAAGCAGCATTGCTTGGAACTGCACAAATCTTCTGTGAACGTCTTGAAATCTAAATGAAGAATGTTACCATAGCCCATCAGTTATGGACACCTGATACTTTGTGACACACACACACACACACACTCACACATACTCTCCAGTAAAGCTGCTGTGTTAAAGACAAATAATATGAAAGTTTACTTTGGTTCAATGATAGAACATCTGTTTCTTTATTACCCACAAGGGGCTAAACATAGAGGGGACAGACACACGGATTAAGTCTATTACATCGACCCCAGTGCGTAACTGGTACTTATTTAATCGACCCCGAAAGGATGAAAGGCAAAGTCGACCTCGACGGAATTTGAACTCAGAACGTAACGGTAGACGAAATACAGTTATGCATTTCTTCCTACGTGCTAACGTTTCTGCCAGCTCGCCACTATAGATAGAACATGATGGAACATCTGTCATATTAGAACGTCTAACAAGATGCTGGTGGCAGCCGTTGACTTTTACCATTCAAGAGGGTTTTGACGCCTAGTATATGCATACTATTAAATAAAAAGCTTTATCTACTTCAAGCTTTCTTCTCTGGAAATGATTTAATTCATGACTGTCAGTTTCTAAATTATGTTAAAAATAATTTATTCAAAAATAATAAAGGATTCAGATTTTGGTACAAGGCCAGCAATTTCAGGGAAGGGGCAAAGTTGATTAGATCAACTCCAATGCTCAACTGGTACTTATTTTATCAACCCTAAAAGTATGAAAGGCAAAGTCGACCACAGTGGAATTTGAACTCAGAATGTACATTATTTACATTATTTACATATGACGGATATTTGTCCTCATCTTGTTTGTTGTTAACACAACGTTTCAGCTGATATACCCTCCAGCCTTCATCAGGTGTCTTGGGGAAATTTCGAACCGAGGTTCTCATTCCTAAGGTATTTTTCAATGTTGTTATTATTATTGTTATTATTCAGGTCACTGCCTGGAATCGAACTCAGAATCTTAGAGTTAGTAGCCTGTGCTCTTAACCACTATACCTGAATAATAATAATAATAATAATAAAATTCTGATTAGTGCTCAACTGGTTTTTATTTTGCCAATCCTGAAAGGATTACAGGCAAAGTGGACCTCAGCAGAATTTGAGCTTGAAACATAATGATGGACCAAATATTGCCAAGAATTTTGCCTCAAGCGCTAATGATTCTGCCAGCTAGTTGCCTTAATTTATTCCATGATAATAATGATAACTATTACCAATTATTAATGATATCAGCAATCATTCTCAATTATTATTAATAAATCATCAGCTTCACTTCCATCAGCATTATGTGTGTGTGTGTGTGTGTGTGCGTGTATGCATGTGTATTTACATTTGTTGTTACAAATGTTATTGAGTTATTGAACTGAAAAACAGGTGCTACCTCGTATTTCACAGGTGACTGGCTGCTGTTGGTTGAAGAGCCTAACCTACTGAGCTATAGAAAATTCCACATGGAAGTCTCCCAACATCTTTTAAATTACTTATGTTCGTGTCCAAATTTACAGTACAGAACCAATCAACAAAGAACCAAAGCAAAAGAAATAAATAAAAATATATGTAAAATCATTCAAAATAAATAAATAAATGAATGCCTATATCCTTTCATTCTTTTACTTGCTTCAGTCATTCGACTGCGGCCATGCTGCAGCACCGCATTTAGTTGAACAAATTGACCCCACCAGGACTTATTCTTTGTAAGACTTAGTACTTATTCTATTGGTCTCTTTTGCTGAACTGCTAAGTTACAGGGACATAAACACACCAACATTAGTTGTCAAGCGAAGGTGGAGGAACAAACATAGACACAAACATACTCACACACATACATAGATATATATATATTATACCGGAGTAAACACATAAATGTGAAACAAGGTGGAAAAAAGAGTACTCAAATACCAGTGGGTAGAGTAATATGCTTTATTTAAAGCAGCAGAAAATTCAACAAAACCTGTTACTCTGCAAAAACTGTCCGATGAACGGCAACGGGAAACTCAGAGTAACAGGTTTGTTGAATTTTCTGCTGCTTTAAATAAAGTATATATATATTATATATATATGACAAGCTTCTTTCTGTTTTGGTCCTCTTACCTCCATGCTCAAGAAATCAAACTTTTTACAATCTATTTAAAAATCAGACTTTGCCACTCTTGTTGGCTGTACTTTTGCACTCATTCTAAGCAGGGATGTTCAAAGCAGTGGTAGTGGTTGTGGCGGTGGTGCCGATTGTGGTAATTAGTAGTTGTAGAATGGATAAGAGAGAATAGAAGGACAGGAAAGGTAGTGTTGGAAGGAGGGATGGATTAACAAAAAAATAAATACATAAATAAATAAACAAGGAACACCCAACCGCCCATCCCTGCAAGAAGTAAGAAACAAATCCTTTTTTTTCACCACCTACTCAAAGTCTGACTTTATTAGGAGTGTGAATGAGAGAAGGGTCAGGCTATAACAACAGCAACAACAATAATAATAATAATAATAATAATAATAATAACTGACAGCTGCCATGTGACATGTGATAGAAGTAATCATGTGATTACTAGCTAATCCTATCAATGCAGCAGTACTGTTACCTGTATGTAACCCCTTCCCTGCCCCAGGGAAGTTATTGGCTATACCAGAGTTTATGTACTTTAAAGAGGCTGAGAGGGAGAAAGAAGAAGAGGGAAGTGGCTTTGTTTTGTTTTGTTTTGTTTTATTCTGGTGGGGGTTTTTTTGTGTTTTGTTTCGGTTTTGTCTTTTTTTTAAAACTGAAATGAAATTAGTTGTAGCTAAGAGAGAAAAATCATTATTGCCACTAACACTACTACCATCATTATCAACAACAACAACACCAAACCATGGTGACGGTGGTTGTTGTTGTTCAGATCAACTAGCCCTGACTGAGCAGGACTATGATTAAAAGCACTAACTTTTCCCAATGTTCAAGGACCAGATCTGTGCTTGTTTTTAACAAGATGGCAAGGTGAGATTGAAAATAAATTTGGCTGCCATTTCTAGCAGGTAACACAAACACGTAGAGGCTCTATTGTTGGCTCGGACACCTCATATAAAAAACAAAACAGAGTGGAATGGCTTTGATCAAGAAGGATATGAAGCTAAACAATAATACCAACAAGAGCTCACAAGCCAACAAGCTTTCACTTGAACCACTAGAAATAGCAGCCAAATGTTTTTCAAATTACACTGTTATCTTAAAAAAAACAAGAAAGAACATCACTTAATGTTTCTTAAAGTATAGCAATAATTTTCCCAAAGTAATGGCATCACTGAAGACTGGCACTGCCAAAGATACCTCTGCAGGATGCTCTCAAACAGTTGTTGTTTAATCCCACTGTAGGCATGAACAAATTATCTTCCTCCCCAAAATTCATGCCCACGCCTGCACAGGCACACATCATCATCATCATTGTTCGACTGTGGTCGAGACGATGGAATTTACTATGTTACACCAGACTTTGCAGTCTATCATAGCATTACGGAGGTCCTGTTGCTGGATGCCTGTATCCTTGGAAATTACATCAGGGTAGGAGAGTGTGCACCCTCTGGTATCACGAGCAGATGGCTTCCAGAGGAGAAGAGTAGAAATTACCTCGTTTTCAGCTCTACAACAACGTCCAGCAAACTGGACTCTCCTACCTTTCACAAGAGATGACACAGGTGGTAGTTTCCCATATATTTGTACTTTGGTTGGATGACGCTTCCACGAGAGATTCTGAGCTCTCATAAGGAGGTGACTGTAGGTTCCATTCAACCGCCTCTCAAGCTTCTTTGATAACGTCCAGGTTTCTGAGCCATGTAGTAGAATTGGTTCGACTGTGGCTTTGAAGATTTTAAGAGGCGAGTGTAAGTTCCATCCAACACACACACACAAAGAGAGAGAGAGAGAGAGAGAGTAGGAACAAATTCAGTATCATTACCACATGTACAATATCTTCTGACATCACAAACAGTCAACAGGGTTCAGTTATTTAACTCTATACCACAGTTTCTATGGAACTAAGATTGTTATAAGGACTTCCCCCTCTACTTCAGAATTCACCTATTCCTTGTGTCTACTCTAAAATGACCATCATAATTATTGCTTAACATCTATCTTCCATGCTGGTATGGTTTGGATGGTTTCACAAGATCCAATGAGCCCAAGGACCGTATCATGTTCCAGTGTCTGCTTTGGCAGAGTTTTTATAGCTGGATGCACTTCCTAACACCAACCACTTTACAGTGTGCACTGGAGGGGGGGTATCTCATATTACTAGCACAAACTAATAAAGCTACCATGCGTCTTGCAAGCCTATGGAACCCAAGGAGGGGGGGCTTTATGTACCAGATAAGGATTAAGGTATGAGAGAAGGAATAGGGAAATGCAGGTCCTTGTAGAGGAGCTTTATGGTTTCTCACATTCAGAAGAGAATGAGGAATGAATCAATACACAGATATATGATTGGAATGGTCTATAGGAAAGGGACCATGCCATAGCCTCTACAGGCCCACCAAAAATGGAATGCTCAATAATGTTTTTCTTAAACAGTTGCAAGTTGATGCCTGTAGGGTGAAAAAAACATGTTTAGAGAGGGGGTTAAAGAGGGTCAAAGCTCTTAGGAGATAGGATTGTGTGTTTGGTCTGGAGGCCCAGAGATCACAAACACTAAATGGGTGACAAGAAGCACTGCTTCTTTCAATTAACAAAAACCCAGTTTATGCCCTGGGACTGAATCTAAAGAAGACCTAACATGACACAGAATTAGAAGTTATTACCAATTTTGGCATTGTTATTTCTGTGGCTGCTGTTGCCACCATCTTCCATACTGGAATAGGTAAGATGAATCTGTGCAACAATATTTCCATATAGATGTATTTTCATGACATTGTCCAATCAACGTAACCCAGTCTTTAATAACCATCCTATCTTCTCTTATCATATTTGTGGTTTGGCTACGAACCATTTGAGGCAATATTTTATCTTTGATGCAAGCACATATTAAATACAAACATCACTTACTCCATCCAGGCCTCTCTCTCTCTCTCTCTCTTCCTCCATCCATGGGGAAACAGGCATCAGCCCCAAAATATGTTTCTTTAATCCTGCAGACAGATGGAGATGTAATAAGCAAAGACATTCTTGTTCTAGTATTTTGTATGTTATTATACACACACACACACACACACACAGAATCTGTAAATAAAACAAGAATTTCTAACATAGACATAAGACCAGAAATTTATGGTGGGTGGATGGGTGGGATTGGGGGGAACGGTTTATTGCCTCACCCTATCATCCACCCAGCTACATTATTTTATTGACCCTGTAAAAATAAGATGCAAAGTTGATCTTGATGAAGGATTTGAACTCAGAATGCAAAAGACCTAGAACAAATACCACAAAGCACTTATTCCATGCTCTATCTGTCAGCTGCCATTAGCGAGGAATAAATAAACTTTGTGACATACAATCAACAAATTTCCTAAACAAGATGGTGGTATCAGTAACTATTTGTTATTAATAATTTATAGATTTGAGGAAATGGTAAATTGGTAGAGTAACGAAAATAAGCAGATTGTGATGTTTACTTTTAACTCTTCTGATATCAACCGCTTGAGACCATTCCTAGCTCTGTGATAGGAACTTCCCGTTTTAATGTGATCTAAATGAAACCCTTCCATCAGAATTCATGTTAATTTAGGTTTCAAACAAAAGCTCAATAATTACAAAGTTATTCGATGACTGGCGTCCGTGCTAGCAGGGTGCAAAGAGTACCATACGAGTGTGATTGTTGACAGAGCGGCTATTCGAGTATGATCGTTACCAGCGTCGCCTTACTGGCACTTATGACTGTGCTAGTAGGGTGCCAAGAGCACCATCCGAGTGTGATTGTTGCCAGAGCAGCCAACTGGCTTCCGTACCCGTGGCATGTAAAAGGGCACCATTCAAGCGTGATCGTTACCATCGTCGCTTCACTGGCACGTGTAAAAGGATTCAAGCGAGGTTGTTGCCAGTGCCGCCTGACTGGACCCCACTACCGGTGGTTGGCATTAGGAAGGGCATCCAGCTGTAGAAACTCTGCCAGATCAAGATTGGAGCCTGGTGCAGCCATCTGGCTTGCCAGCCCTCAGTCAAAATCGTCCAACCCTTGCTAGCATGGAAAGCGGACGTTAAACGATGATGATGATGATTCTACTAAATTCTTCATCATTTTAAAAACTGACCAAAATAAAGTTAGTGTATTTCAATACAAACATAGTAACAAAAGGATTAACACACTGTGAAGGTGGGAGGCTTACAGACATGAGATCAATTCCTGGACCAGGCAGTACACTTTCCTTTGGATAGGGCACAACTCCAATCTACTCAAGTTGGCAACTTACAGCCTATTAACCCCAAATTTTGCAAATGCATGCTGACAGCCCTTCATGGCTTCAACAAGGATTTTACAGAATAAGTCTAAGCTTTGCAGGAGTCAATTTTGTCTTTCATAATTTCAAATTGATGAAATAAAGAACAGTGAAATACTAAAAACGATTGGTTTAATTGCATCGTACTCTTCAAATCATTTATTGTGGCATCATGCTAGTACTAATAAACTAGTAAATTAATAACTGTTTCTAATAATAGGCACAAAGCCTGAAATATGACAGAAGGATGCAGACATTAGATTGCCCCCCCCCACACACACACACCTCCACCAGAATTTGATTGGTTCTTTTATTTTATTGACCCTGAAAGGGCGAAAGGCAAGGTTGACTTTGGATGAATTTGAGCTCAGAATGAAAAAAGGTCAGATGAAATGCTGCTAAGCATTTTTGTTGAACATTCTGATAATTTTGCCAGCTACAATGCCTTTGATGAATTAATAATTGATAACCAATTGTTTATGGTGGTGTACCGGTAGGTTCACAAAGAATCGGCTAAGAGCGAGAAGAGTAACAAATAGTTCAAGACAATAAGCAAAATAGCAGGCAGACACCAGCAACTTTCCTGGTAGAGTCTGCAAAATACCTCATCAGCATTCTCATGGAAGATGGAGGTACAATGACTTCTCATAAACTCAGAACATGGATGATGAAACTGGATTAAGTGGTGTACTTTGTATCATGCCTACCAAAAGTGAAAGTTATAGATGATCATGATGGTGGTGGTGGTGGTGGTGGTAGAGGTGGCAGCACTGTCTTAAGGTTTAGGCACACTGGGCCTCACAAGTCTGGGGCCCAATTCTGATTTATGTATGCTGTGACCAACTGTCAAATATATAGGGCCCAGTCCAGAAGCCTCACAGATCTAGGAGCCCAATTCTGATTTATGAATGCTGTGGCTTACTGTCAGCGCATAATCATTAAAGGGCCTAGTGCCTTGATTTGCTTCAAGGTCTACAACACTGCTATGAAAGCCCTGGGTGGTGATAGTGATAACAGTAAAAAGAAAGTAAATTTTCTGATAACAGTAAAAAGAAAGTAAATTTTCAGGTATGGCCATATAGCTAAAAACTTTGCTTCATAATTTCAAGGTCTTATATTTGATACCCGACACGCGATGAAATCTTGAACAAGCTTCATTTAAAATAGCTTAGGGTCAGACAAAGCCTTGGAAATTGGATCAGCAGAGATTATGTGAAAAACATCCAGGTGGACTTCACCTGCAATTCAAAAGACCAGCATTGTCACATTGTGTCACTCTGGTTCCAGCTGAGAATTACATTAAAAGTACAAGTATCTGTGGAATATGCAGCCACTTATGTATCAACTTAATGAGCAGGTAGTTCAGATGATTGAAAAACAGGAATAGGGAATACCTGTAGTTGACACTGGCAGAAGACCCGTTTATACAACACTGACATATCCACTGTCATTTCTGATAATAATGTATTGTCCTTGACAATAAAGAATTTCTGTGACAATTGGTGACCATAATATAAATGTAAAACCATGTTGCTGGCTCCTAATATCAATCATGCAAAAGTCTATAAGATAACATTTACCAAAGCTGATTAACAACAATCACTATAACTGTTGTAGAGATTTCAAATTTAAAATCTTCAAAACCACAGTCGAACCAATTCTACTACATGGCTCAGAAACCTGGACGTTATCAAAGAAGCTTGAGAGGCGGTTGAATGGAACCTACAGTCACCTCCTTATGAGAGCTCAGAATCTCTCGTGGAAGCGTCATCCAACCAAAGTACAAATATATAGGAAATTACCACCTGTATCATCTCTTGTGAAAGGTAGAAGAGTCCAGTTTGTTGGACATTGTTGTAGAGCTAAAAATAAGGTAATTTCTACTCTTATCCTCTGGAAGCCATCTGCTCACGATACCAGAGGGTGCACACTCTCCTACCCTGATGTAATCTCCAGGGATACAGGCATCCAGCAACAGGACCTCCGTAATGCTATGATGGATTGTGAAGTCTGGCGTAACATAGTAGATTCCATTGTCTCGACCACAGTCGAACAATGATGATGATAACTGTTGTTGGTATTTATTCTTTTATCCTTTTCGGCCCAGAATTTAACATTACAGATAGTCAGAAAATTTAACAGAACTGATAGAAAACCAAGTTAAATGTATTTCAGTTTTTTGCTTCATTTGCCTACTACTATGAGTTCAAATCCTGGTTGGGTGAGAATCAAATTTACTCCTTCACTTATAATGAGAAAATGGTTTGTTAGATAAGCACCAAAATTGTCTTGGTATTGATCCAATTATTTTAGATCCACATCATTACAAAACTTGATGCTGTATCTGGTTAGCACAAACCTTTAGATGACTATTTCAGAACTGAAGCCAATATAATACGATGGTAGATTATATAGATGAGGTGATATGTTCATAAATAGAACAACAACTGGTTTAAAAATTTTAAATGTAGATAATAACTAAGCAAGCATTCATAACTTTCATTTCCTTTTTATAAAATTTCATTGTCTTGTCAAATTAAATTTAAAAATTTGACCTGATGCATCGAAATAATTTTAGGAAAAAGACAAAAAAAGAAAGAAAAACAAAAAAAAAATGTAGGAAAATGTCTCAAGACTGCTCTTTTATTATCCAACAACAAACTAAAGCAGTTCAACTGACGCAATAACTGTCTATTTTATCAAACTTGTCATCTATAAAACATCACATTAAGTTACTTCCACAAAACAAAACATTCGTACCAATATTTCTCCACCACCGACAGTCGACTTAACATACAAGTAAGATTCATTCACACGCTATATATTTGAGAGAGAGAGAGAGAGAGAGAGAGAGAGAGCAGTGGGGAGTGAGAATGAGAGAGAGATATGCATACTCACAAACACACTTGTACGCATACTTTGGCTTTCATACCTCCAGGGTCGATAAAATAAGTTAAATCCAATAACTGGGGTTGATTTAATCAACTACAAATGCTGCTCAGCTTCATGTTGATCTTAGATATCATTCTTCTTTTAGTTGTTTCATTTAACATTTTAGTCTTGAGAAAGGACCTGTGCCCAAGGCCTTCGCAGATGCTGCAACACTGATGAGATCAATGCAGTTGGTGTTATCAAAATACATAACATTAGGGTTGTTGAGGGCATGACAACCACTCCAATGCTGGTGCCAAGAAAAAATGCACTCAGTATCACTCCGAGAAGTTGTTGGTGGGATAGGAAGGGTATCCAGCAGTAGGAACAGAAACAAGGCCAAACTGGAATCAGATGAGTGAGATACGATCCACTAATCTGATTGAGAAGATAGCAACTCTGAATAAGAACTAACTTGATCACAGATCAAGTTGGTTCTTTCTTCCATGGAAGATGGACATAAAACAATGATGGTGGTGGAGATAATGTTGATAATGCATTTTAGCTAATTATATAAAAGCATAAAATCATCAATTCCAATACATTTCATGATACTCATGAAAGGCACAAATAAACAAACACAGAGTACTGCCCAATAGAAATAGCTATGAATATTGTGAAGCAAATAAGGAAAATTATAAATTTGAGGAATACATGAAATCATAACTTAGTGTTTCTAAATGGTGGTGGTGGGGGGCTGTGGTTGTGCAGTAATAAGCTTGCTTTGCAACCACATGGTTACAGGTTCAGTCCCACAGCATGGTACCTTGGGCAAGTGTCTTCTACTACAATATCAGGATGACCAATCGTGCATGCATTGAAAGAGAGAGAGAGAGTTGAACAGACACAAATACGTAAATAGTAGGAGTGGTTGACGTTAGGAAGGGCATCCAGCTGTAGAAACTCTGCCAGATCAGATTGGAGCCTGGTGCCGCCATCTGGTTCACCAGCCCTCAGTCAAATCGTCCAACCCATGGAAAGCGGGTGTTAAACGATGATGATGATGACGATGATGATAATGATGATGATGTGCTGATTGGAAAAGTGAGTGGATTTGGCAGACAAAAGCCGAAAAAAGCCCATTGTGTGTGCATGTGTGAGAGTCTCCCACCACTACTTGACAACTAGTGTTGCGGTGTTTTTGTCACAGTAACTTAGTGGCTCAACAAAAGAAACTGACAGAAGTATCAGGCTTAAAAAAATTAAGGAAGTATTGGGTTGATTTGTTTGAGTAAAAGTTTCCAAGGTGGCGTCCCAGCATAGCCACATCCTAATATTAGTGAAATAAGAGAAAAGATAATCTCTATATATATATAAATGGCAAAATGTCTGTGTGTGTGTGTACACGCGCGTGTCCTTTATATAAATCCACAATTTTTCAGTTAGAGGGGTCACACTTTCTATGGTCATTCAAAACCGTCCAAGTGTGGTCGTGCACATCTTTACATTTCCCCACTCACCCCGTAAAGCCATTAAAAAATCAATAGAAGTGACTTTTTTGTGAATTTTCTATCCAAAACCCAATCAAAATGCCCGAAACTTGATACGCCAATTGAATGCCAGCTAGCTGTATGTGATTGGTCGGAGATTTGGACAGTACTCGCGTGTATGTGCACATGCACGCAGCTGTATATGCATGCACTAGCACTATGACCTGGCATTGCCGGGTCACAGTGCTAGTCTAATATAATAGCAGTGGATGGACTAAATTTTTGGTGGGTTGGGCAAAATGCCCTGTAGTATCTGTTCCAGCTCTTCGCATTTTCGCAGCAATGCCTGCAACCACACGTGTACCAATCTGTATTGGCCCAAATCAACAGACCTTCACTGAGATAGTCAACTGCTCGTGGTCATAAAAATAAAAACCTTGTCCATATCTGTATTGTGGGCAGATGTAAGGTCATGTGACCTATGAATATCCCTATGTCAGCATAGGGATATCCATACAGTATATGTATTTTGACATAGTCCCCTGTAACTGGAAACTCACAAGTTTGTTCTGAAGGAAACTAATTAAATTTCATTATTGGTTAATTTTTATCATTATTATTTCTTAAATTTTTTTTTTGTGACATCTTCATATCTGATTTGACATTTCTTTTTTTTTAAAAAAAAAAGACACCTAATTCAAATAATAAAAAAAAAATTTTTTTTAATATTTTCAGTAAATCAGTCTGCAAGTGCCGACGACAAGGTGTGAACAAGTTATCTTCAGGTGATAATTTATCTTCTTTGCAATGGAGAAAAAAAAAAGAAAAACTGCTCTTCTTGTATTTTAGGAACAAAATACAAATTTATAAATCAAAACTAAAAAAAAAAAAAAATAAATAAATATATAAAGGTAAAACAAAAAAAAAAAAAATTCTACAAAATATTCTTGAAAAATAATTTTTAAAAATTTGCAAACTTGACTTCATTTAAAATTATTTCATATAACTTTCACTATTCACTTTTCGAGAGAAATAATATAATTTTCATTCAATAAAATTATTGAAGACCAAGGAAAACTTTATTTACAAAAAAAAAAAAAAACCCCATTTATTTTAGAAATAAAATTACATTTTAGTTTTTAAAACTCTTAATTAGACACTCTAATAAGTTTACTTGTGTTTTTTTTCATTTTGCCACACAGTTTACATGTAAACACATACACATGCTGATTAGCTCTTATCCTAAGCCACAGACAACATCACTGTTGATTTTACATGTGTCACATTCCTGGCAATAACAATACCATTTACGTAATATTTTGAGTACTGTGTCTTTGGATACACTCCACCATATATTCATGACAATAACATCTGTTAAATGAAGAGCGTAATGGTAATGTGGTGGTGATTGTAATAGGAGTAGTAGTAGTGTGGTGGTGGTGGTGGTGGTGGTAGTAGTGGTGGTGGTGTCACATCACTAAAGACTTTGGATTCACTAGTACTACATTCCTGACAATAACATCTGTTAAATCAATTTCCCTCTAAGGATTTTATTATTTAACTGATCACTCCCCACCCCCACTGCCTCCAAATTGCTGGTTGTGCTAAAGTTTAAAACCATTATTATTATCATTATTATTGTTATTATTATTATTATTAATGCGGTGAGCTGGCAGAATCGTTAGCACACTGGACAAAATGCTCAGCAATATTTCGTCTGCCTGTATGTTCTGAGTTCAAATTCCGCCGACGCCGAGGTCGACTTTCCCCTTTCATCCTTTCAGGTTTGACAAATACCAGTGAAATTGGCCTTGTGCCTTTTGTAGAAAGGATTACACTCACTCTCTTTTACTCCTTTCAGTCATTTGACTGCGACCATGCTGGAGCACGGCCTTTTGTCGAGCAAATCGACCCCGGGACTTATTCTTTGTAAGCCCAGTACTTATTCTATCGGTCTCTTTTGCCGAACCGCTAAGTGACGGGGATGTAAACACACCAGCATCGGTTGTCAAGCAATGCTAGGGGGACAAACACACACAAACACACACACATATATACATATATATATATACATATATACGACAGGCTTCTTTCAGTTTCCGTCTCCGAAATCCACATATATATGTCATTTATCTCCCTCTTGATTTTTATTATCATCTCACAAATCCACTCACAAGGCATTGGTTAGCCCAGAGCTATAGCAGAAGACACTTGCCCAAGATGCCACGCAGTGGGACTGAACCCGGAACCATGTGGTTGGTTAGCAAGCTACTTACCACACAGCCACTCCTGCGCCTATATTATTATTATTATTATTATTATTATTATTATTATTATTATTAAGGCAGCAAACTTGCAGAATTGTTAGCATGCTTGGCAAAATGCTTAGCTGCATATTGCCCATTCTTATGTTCTGAGTTCAAATTCTGCCAAGTTTGACTTTGCCTTTCAACCTGTTGGGATCGATTAAGCACTTTGTTTTACTTTCATGATTTGCATATGTAGTTTTAATAGGCTCAATCACATTTGAAAGAAAATAAGCAAGCCGTTGTTGTGTATGTCACATAACAGCAGCTACTTTTTACAATGATAATGCATTCAGAATGCACTTGGCTCATTAATGCAGAGGATTCAGGGACACCAGTGTTTCAACATGTGTCTCATCAGCCAGAAGCACCCAGACTTCTGAGTCTAAAAAATACAATCGGTTTTGTTTATAATTTCACCAAACGAACTGTTTACTGATCAGTGTTGGTATCTGCCAACTGATAAAAAAGAAATCATTATTTACACTGTGAGCAGTGAGATCTGAAATGATTTGCATATGTATTCTTAATATAATCAGATAGATTTAAACAAAAATATGCTAGTTGTTGTTGTGTATGTCATGATAACAACTTCTACCTTTTACAGTGATAACGTGTTCACAACACACTTGGCTCATAGGTGCAAGGGATTCTGGGACAATTGCTTGACAATAGATGCTGGTGTGTTTATGTCTCCGTAACTTAGCAGATCAGCAAAAGGGACCAATGGAATAATTATTAGGCTTATAAAAGAATAAGTTCTGGGCTTGATTTCTTCAACTAAAACCCTTTAAGGCAGTGCTTAAGCATGGCCGCAGTCAAATGATTGAAACAAGTAAAAGAGTTAAAGAGTAATTCAAAAGAAGTGAATAAATAAGAATTAACGTTTGATAGAATAATTTGAATGCTGAAGGGTTAAGTGAGAGCATGGTGATGGTAGTGTTTCTCCTTACCGAAATGAACCAACCAATGCACAAAAAATTCAGTTCTGAGTCAGAGGCCTAGATGACTCAGTGTTAAGGTGAAAGGCACCAGGCACTCTTTAGCAGACAGACAAACAGCATTCCAAGAGAGAAATGACCTGTAAAGAAAAACTGATGATGGGTTTGAATAGTTGAGAGCCCACTACGAGAATCTAAAGTTCTGGGACACTGGACTTTTAGTAGCAACAACATCAGGCATGGTTCTTTGGTTTAGTTACTGGTCAGGTCTGATTCTTCGGACATTTTGGTAAAAAAATTTCCAATTATGACCACCCTGTATTTTTTCAGATAATGTATGTAGGATTGCAAAACCTAATGCGACCAACCATTTTATTTCATTTTATTTTGAAGCTGCAGGGTGTGGTTTGAAGATTTATTTGTTGTTTCTGGCAGTTTGTGTTGACCATGCATGCACTCTTTGTAGTTGGTTGGTTCACAGCAGCTGTAGGTGTCATGCTTGGATCAAATTCTTTAGGAGAAGGATACAATTGAGTGCGTGTGTGAGAAAAGAGGAAGTGTGTGTGTGTGTGTGTGTGTGTGTGTGTGTGTGTGTGTGTGTGTGTGTGAAGAGAAAGTTTAGAAGTTGGAGAAATGAGAGAAGCTGCAAATAAAGTGAATAAGAAAGAAAAGCAGGATAAGAGGTTATCTATACAGTGTGAGTTAGAGAAAGACACTTGTATGATGAAGGAATGGAAACTAGAAGGGAGAGAGAGAGAGAAAATGATAAAGGTACAGAGAGAAACAGAGATAGGTACGAAAAGTAGATAAAGAGAAAGATAGAAAGATAGACAGAAGGAAGTGTACAAGTGGTGAATTATGGGGGAGAGGGGGGTGAGTACAATAACAAGTACAAATAGAAAGAATGAAGAAAATAATGAAAGAGAGAGAGAGAGAGAGATGGTGGGGAGAGAGAGAAAGAAAAAGTTAGGTATTTCTTCTGTGGTGGTAAACATGAGTTCTTAGAGCAGAGATATCTTTGTAATTGAGTGGATATCTGAATATCTACTGTAACACTTCTAAGAATCACCACAGTGTGGTGATTCTAACAACAAAGACAAATTATGCCGAGGTTAGTCAGTAAACTAGGAACGTCTCTTGCAACATAAGATTTTCTTTTTTCTCATTCTCCTGATATGAATTAACACACGCACACACACACACACAAAGTCATATGCATGCCACATCTTACCATGGTGCTATCTAGATATTCATACATCCATATATATATATGTATATATATATATATTTCTTTACTGCCCACAAGGGGCTAAACATAGAGGGGACAAACAAGGACAGGGATTAAGTCGATTGCATTGACCCCAATGCGAAACTGGTACTTTATTTATTGAGCCCGAAAGGATGAAAGGCAAAGGCGACATTGGCGGAATTTGAACTCAGAACATAACAACAGATGAAATACCGCTAAGCATTTCGCCCGGCATGCTAACGTTTCTGCCAGCTTGCTGACCCATACGCACACATATATATATACACGTTTGTGTGTGTCTGCATGCATACCTACCATATAGTCATATGTACATGTAGACTCCCACATGTGAGGGTGTACTTGTATATATACATCTATACACATGTATATCCTCACACGCATATATGTATACACACACACACTTATACATACATATCCACACACACATCTATACCCCACACACATTCATATCTACAATTATTCACATACACACATATACCTCCATGCATACTCACACATGCTTGCATAACTAACCACACACACACACACACACACACACAACCTCCACACATACATGCATACACATATATACTCTGCCACACAGATACACAAGTATACCTGCTCGCACATGACATAGAAAAGACATACCAGAACCGGAATGTTAGAAATGAAGAATTAAATAAGAAATAACTGGAAAATGAGGAACACAGACGGAACATTCCAGCAAAAGCAGTTATCTAGTGCAAATATTATTTCTTTATTGCCCACAAGGGGCTAAACGTAGAGGGGACAATCAAGGACAGACAAAGGGATTAAGT
>NC_043016.1:8083471-8120971 GCF_006345805.1 Octopus sinensis | reverse complement strand
ATTTTTAGAAGAATTCATGCATGTCATATCCACACTCATGACTTTAATTACAGCATAATTAGCATATCAGCAAATGCCTAATAATAATAATAATAATAATAATAATAATCCACATGAAATTAGCACAACAGACTTAGTTCCGTATACATACATTCTCTATGCTTTGAGGCCAAAACCTCTCTCCCCACCAACCTCAAAATGCTTCCTTGATTCACTAAGGTCACTCCCAACAACATTTAACATACCTCAGATAAGGATGTTCAAACTTAAAGTTCCAAAACAAAAATGACTGAAAAATAACAAATAAAGAGTGGGTGTGTAAAAAAAAAATCTTAAATTTTTCGGAAGAATCTCCCAACATAATAAACAAACAAACAGCTGAGTTGGGGGAAAGGGGAAACAAAAAGAAAAAAAAAAATCTTGAAATTTACTGAAATGCAAAATTATGAAAGAATAATAAAGTTATATTTAATTGGTACAGTGTCGAAACCAAACATAACAACGTTGTTAAATTTATGAAATCGTTGGGAAACACAAAACTGGGTTAGGCACATCGGAAGAGTTTAAATGACAATTTGGGGAAAGGAAAAAAAAAAAATGCTGACAAACTAGATTCCGATGGATCCCAAAAGAAACTGGAGACAACAACGAATCAAAATGGAGAGAGAGAGGAATGGTTTAGATTTGGAGATTGCCACGCCCTAAAAGAGTACAGAAACTACTCAACTACATTGGTGTTATTGGCAAAAAGACACACGCAATATAAGTCTGAAGATATAGCAAGCCTAATGGCAATTGGAAACCCCAAAACCGAAAATTATGAAGTAAAATAACAAGGAAACCTTTTAGCAAACCATGCGGGTAGCAACAGCTTTTTCTTACTGATTAATTGGTTGGGTACATAAACAAATTGACATAGGGGTTGTGTGTATACCTATTTCTATTTCTTTACTTACCCACAAGGGGCTAAACACAGAGGGGACAAACAAGGATACACAAACGGATTGAGTCGATTACATCGACCCCCCCCACCAGTGAGTAACTGGTACTTAATTTATCGACCCCGAAAGGATGAAAGGCAAAGTCGACCTCGGCGGAATTTGAACTCAGAACATAACGGCAGACGAAATACCTATTTCTTTACTACCCACAAGGGGTTAAACACAGAGGGGACAAACAAGGACAGACAAATGGATTAAGTCGATTACATCGACCCCCTCCGCAATGAGTAACTGGTACTTAATTTATCGAACCCCTCCCCATTGAGTAACTGATACTTAATTTATCGACCCCGAAAGAATGAAAGGCAAAGCCGACCTCGGCGGAATTTGAACTCAGAACGTAACGGCAGACAAAATACCTATTTCTTTACTACCCACAAGGGGTTAAATAGAGAGAGGACAAACAAGGACAGACAAACGGATTAAGTCAATTATACTGACCCCAGTGAGTAACTGGTACTTAATTTATCGACCCCGAGAGGATGAAAGGCAAAGTCGACCTCGGCGGAATTTGAACTCAGAACGTAACGGCAAACGAAATACCACTAAGCATTTCGCCCGACGTGCTAACCTTTCTACCAGCTTGCCGCCTTTGGGTTGTGTGTATACCTATTTCTTTACTACCCACAAGGGGCTAAACACAGAGAGGATAAACAAGGACAGACAAACGGATTAAGTCGATTACATCAACACCAGTACTTGACTGGTACTTAATTTATCGACCCCGAAAGGATGAGAGGCAAAGTCGACCTCGGCGGAATTTTAACTCAGAACGTAGCGACAGACGAAATACGGCTACGCATTTCACCCGGCATGCTAACGTTTCTGCCAGCTCACCGCCTTGTGTGTATACCAGTGCCATAAAAATGATGACAGTTTAAAAGAAACTATCTCATACGGGTGTTTAATACTTGCATCAACATAACATGCATCTTATATATTTGAGAGATACGTGTATAGTAAGAATAATTAAAAATTTTTATTGAAAATACTTTAAAGGATTAGATTCAAGGGGGAAAATTTTAAATAAACCATTTTAAAACCTTAATGAGTTTAAAGCAATGAAAAAAAAAAAATTGCTTATTTAATTGGAAGATTTTTTCTAACAATTGTTTCATGAAATCACTGATGAGGTTGCGCTGTCAGAAACGACAATGATTCATACGCACATATAAATAGATATAGTGAAAGTTATTTATAGTAATGAGCTATGGCAAGGAAGTGGGAAAAGCCTGTGGAGTTTATGTTCTACTGTTTAAGGGACTTTGGTTCACATGGATAAGATATTGCAAACAAAACTACTTGAAAATTTTTGTCCACAATAACAGTTGAATTCATCGCAATTAGTTCTGCCAATGAACTATATGATTAAAAACTATGTAAACAATAAATAAAAATATACATATATATATATATATACATATATATATATATAGACATAAATACATACATATATATACATATATACATAATACATATATATACATAAATACATACATATATATATATATATATATATTACCTGAAGATTGACTGTAACCATAACTCGAATTATTACGAATTGGACAGCCATGAAACGATCGTAGTGTTTTACTCATTATCTTTTATTAAACTTTTAATACTTTTGATATATATTTAAAATAATATAAATTAATCAATTTTATGTATTGGCTTAAGTTTTTCATTGTTTGATTTGCCTAATAGTGGTTTTATCTCTAATTTAATATAATATATATATATATATAATATATATATAATATATATATATATATACATAAATATATATATATATATTATATATATATATATATATATATATATATACATAAATACATACATATATATATATATGTACATATGTATGTATAAGTAAATAAATGGAGTTGAATGCAGATGCTATTCAAATTCTTTTACTTTCGACATATGTTTCGATGACAACATTGGTTTTATTCCAAAGGAATAAACGGTGTAAAATGCAATCTTCTCATCAGGAAAGAAAGAGAACCTGTCGCTACATCCTTGTTACTTGCATGAATTTTGCTACTCTGGCAACTGTTTATTGAATTTTCCATGTTAACAGTAAACAAAGGATAATTCATTTATCCATTTATATGTATATATATATATGTGTGTGTGTGTGTGTGTGTGTATTGCAATTTAAACTTAAGCTATATGACAAATGACTGGTACTTGAAATCCATGTGTATTCTCATTTGTGTTATTGTAATCATTTGGATTCACTTCTCATGGGCAGCCTTTAATCCAAAATGTCTTTAATCCAAAATCTACTTGCTATTATTTATTTGGAGTTCTACAAATAAAAATGAAATATAAATACACACACATACATGTGCGTGTGTCTGTGTGATTTCTTTTGGAACAGAAAACAGAAAATAAATGGAAACAAAAAAAAAAAACTTTAAACACTTCTGACATGAGATATTTCCATTTAATTTTGATTTTTCAGCATTCAATGAGTGAATATGTATGCATAATATGCATTTATGTATGACTACATGTATGTGAGTGGGCCTGTCTGAATATGCATGCATGCATTGACGTGTGTCTGGGAGCGTATTAGTGTGTGTATGTATTTCATTGAGAACAGATATTTCTTGAAAACATCAGAATTGAAGGAGGAGAATTTTCAAAGAATCTATGACATATGCATGCATGTATGCTTGTGCTAGTGTGTGTGTGTGTGTGTATTTGAATGAACTTTTCTTTCTTCCTGCTTCTTTTTCATTCTTCCCTCACTCTCTCCCTCCTTTGTCATCCCTCCCTCTATAGTATTTATTCCTATCAATCTTCACTCCACCTCACCTGGCACAACAATGCCTTTTGGCATTGTCATCCCTGATGCTACCACCCTTTTCTCTGCATCCTACTATCAGACTTTAGTGGAGAGAAAAGAAATAAACATGTGTGCGTGCACATGGCCAAATGGTTGAGGTGCTCCACTCACAACTACTACCAAGCTGTGGGTTCAATTCCAGACTGGGTGGTGCACTGTGTTCTTGAGCAAAACACTTCATTCCACGTTGATCTATAATAATTTTAACATCTGACATGTGGCACACTTGTACACCTGTGCAGACAACGTTGATTTGATGGAGGGAAGAGCTAACGTACAGCACAAACATTTGATTCATTATAAACAAATCATATATACTTCTAAGAGGAATGACCACTAGGTGGATTCCTATACATACAAACATGCCAGGCTTCTGCAATAGCTTGTCATCAAGTCTCATTCATAAGAATAAAGTAGAAGGACCTTTGCCTCAGGTGTTTCATGTTAACATAAAACCTGGAAACAAGTGGAATATCAAAGCCACTTTTGAATTATATGGCTATAGAAGATTCTCCCATTTTTTTTTTCCAGAAATTATGGTGTTAAAAATCAAAATCAAAATAATTTTAATCAGGAAGGCTTTCATTAGTCACCTGTTACTAATTAACAATAAATTTTTTACACTGATTCAGTCAGGATGAAAGCAGCAGACTTTACAATATTTAGCTTATTACTCTATAATGCATTTCATTCAGTTCTGAGTTTAATGGTTTCAGTTTTGACTGTTGGCCATGCTGCAGCAATGTCTACAGTGGTTTTAGTCAAGTATACTGATCCAAGTACTTTTGTCTGGCTCATATTTCACTCATCCTTGTTTGGATAAGTTCACCTTGTCCTTAAAGGGATCCATAAAGTGGATTTGATAGACGGAAACTGAAAGAAGCCCGTCGTATATATGTATATATATATAAGTGTGTGTGTGTATGTTTGCGTGTCTGTGATTGTCCCTCCTAGCATTGCTGGACAACCGATGCTGATGTGTATACGTCCCTGTCACTTAGCGGTTCGGCAAAAAAGAGACCGATAGAATAAGTACTGGGCTTACAAAAGAATAAGTCCCAGGGTCGATTTGCTCGACTAAAGGCGGTGCTCCAGCAAGGCTGCAGTCAAATGACTGAAACAAGTAAAAGAGAGTACAGTCATAAGCATCCATTTCCACCCTCACTTACCCCTCTTCCTTGTAATGGCATATATTAAATGGTTTCTATAATGTAGTAGTACATTGACAGAATAACCTGAATGCTACAGAGTTGAAGAGGGGGAGCAGAAAGCGCCAAAAGAAATCAAGTTAAGGAAGATAACTAAACGGAAAAGAACATGTGTAGTAGACACAATGGAACAGCAGAAAGTCAGAAAGGGAAGCAACAAAAGAGCTAGAAAGAGGGAAGGGTCCATAGGCACAGCAGGAATGTTAGCAAGTTGCAGGAATAAGATAATTTTTAAAGGATGTAGTGTCCTAATGGAGAGTCCACACAGAGTTTATTCCATGTTCCGAACAATGTCTTAATGTTGACAAAGTTACTTCAGAATGTTATGGATGCTGTGTGTTTTTTTGATTTTCATAAGCATGGCTATGATTGCTAAAGGTATTGAATTAAAACAAAATGTGGCCAAGGTTGTTGGGTAATCTTGCGAGCTTCTAACGAGTCTATTGCTGAATGTTGAAACTTTAGTGTCAATCTCCAGGGACACAGTACATTCAGGATATGGTAAGTGGGCTGACAGAGGGAATTTGTCTGGTTGTACGCCTTTGAACAGTTTCCAGTAAAAATCTGGAGAATATCAAGGTTCCAAACTGGGGATGCAAATTCTAAGTGTGGATATACGAAAAAAAACCATTCGAGTGCGATCATTACCAGCATCGCCTTACTGGCACCCGCGCTGGTGGCATGTGTAAAAGATTCGAGCGAGGTCGTTGCCAGTGCCGCCTGACTGGCCCCATGCTGGTGGCACGTAAAAGCACCCACTACACTCTTGGAGTGGTTGGCGTTAGGAAGGACATCCAGCTGTAGAAACTCTGCCAGATCAAGATTGAAGCCTGGTGCAGCCATCTGGTTCGCCAGCCCTCAGTCAAAACCGTCCAACCCATGCTAGCATGGAAAACGGACGTTAAACGATGATGATGATGATGATAGATATGTATAACTACTACTCATATGCCCCAGTTCATTATTGAAGCATGCATGATGTGTATATGAATGTGTAACTGTGGTGCGTGTGTGTATAAATGTATGTGTGTTTAAATATGTGCTTCAATCTTTTTATTTTGTTAGAAGACAGTACTGAGGTTAATGTTAGAATCAGAAAAAAAAGAGCAACAAAAGAATGGCATGTTGCACATAAACAGACAAATATATGAAGAAAGGGATGTAGAATGTGTGAATGTGTGCTTGTACACACATGTGTGTGAGTATGTTCTTTCAATTACTTCCCTTCCATTTGACACCTTCTTGGTTATTTAATGTCTGTACAGATTAATCTTCAAAATCAGAGTGTACAGAGTTACATGTCTGCCATCCATTTATGTCACTTGTCTGTCTATAAAAGTGTAGCTAAATCCCTGGTACATATTGGGTAAATGTCTCTCTCTCTCTTGCCCATGGGAATATCAGAGCAAAGGTAGACCCTGGCCCTGACTAGTTTCTTTCTTTCTTTCTTTCTTTTTTGCTACTGGAAAGATTAGTCACTGTTCACCATCAGGAAGTTCAGGTCATCAAAAGAAGAAAAAAAAAGGAACAGCTTTAAAAAGAAATGTTGTATTTGTTTTAAATATACAAAATTACAACTGGTCCAGGCAGTGTAACATCTGCTAACCGTTTTGGTACCAGCCAGCATGAAACCACCTCTCATTCTACAATACCAACTTCCTGTTTTTGAAATGATTACAACCTTTCATCAGAACTTCAGGTCAACTTATGTTCCAAACAACGTCTTAATGTTGACAAAGTTATTTTTTTTCTAAATTCTTCATTATATTTTCAATATCAATTAAAACAACATTAATTCATTATTAATTGAAACAATATTAATTCATTATTTTCAATATTAATTGAAACAGTGTATTTGAAGAGATATATGACAACAAAAGGTGTTAATTTTCTGGGACACAAACAACCTGGAGAAATGTCCAAGATCGGTGCTTCTTATAGGAAGTGAGGATTGAACAGGGAAGGGAAAAATTGTTTTGATGAGGACATTTGATGCCAATCTTCCTGAAACTGTTCCTTGTTTATATGATACAAATTCACTGCTCTAATCCTTTAGTATTTGCGTTATTCTGTCAAAAGTAATGCTTATTTATTCACATTGTTTTAAATTAATCCTGCATTATCTTGTAGCTTTGAGATTTTGAAGAAGTAACTATTCATTTTTAGAATTATATAGTAGGGCTGGTGTGAGAGGCCAGATTGGGCCAATTTGAACATAAAACAGGAGAGAATATTTTGGCCAGATATGGCCGGTTTAAATGCTAAAGGGTTAAAATGTATCTAAATAAAAACCTGCCATCAAAACTTCAAGTGATTTTTGTTTTAAAACACCAACTTAATTATGACAAATTTATTTATTTCACAAAATTCTTCATTATTTTTCAAACTTAATTACTCTTTTACTTGTTTCAGTCATTTGACCATGGCCATGCAGGAGCACCGCCTTTAGTCGAGCACATAGACCCCAGGACTTATTCTTTGTAAGCCTAGTACTTATTCTATCGGTCTCTCTTTTGCCGAAATGCTAAGTTACGGGGATGTAAACACACCAGCATCAGTTATCAAGCGATGTTGTGGAGACAAACACAGGCACAAACATATACACATGCATACACACACACACACACACATATATATATATATATATATATATATACACATACGACAGGCTTCTTACAGTTTCCGTCTACCAAATCCACTCACAAGGTTTTGGTTGGCCCGAGGCTATAGTAGAAGACACTTGCCTAAGGTGCCACACAGTGGGACTGAACCTGGAACCATGTGGTTCGTAAGCAAGCAACTTACCACACAGCCACTCCTGCGCCTATTTGTAATTGTAAAAATTTTTTTTTTTTAAAAAGTGTTTCGACAGAAATATAGTAAGAAAATGATCAAAATAAATAAGATGGTGTTAAGCTTAACAAAGCCATCCAACGCCATGTTGAAGAAAGAATCATATGGATGCAAACAGTATTTGGTCTTTTCGCTAATAAAGAGAGTAAAAAATTTCACTCATTTGTGTGTGTGTGTGCACATAAGTGTTTGTGTGTGTAAGTGTATTATGGGGGAGAGATGTAGTTATTTGTAAGTTTCAGGCCCACTGGCTCAAACTGAAGAATGAATTGAATGCTGTGTATAATCTTGCAAAAGAGTCCTAGTTCTGCTGAAGTCATTCCATTTCAACTTTTACAACTTCCTGGATTGACAAAAATGTGCGTACACCAGTAATATTTTGTGTTCATTTCAGTCAATTACACCTCTGCCCCATTAACAAACAACTAACCTTGTAACCTAGTTGAATTAAATTCAATACTCTCAAACACACATACACACACACAGACAGACAACACTGACAGTTTTCTCAAACATAGCCCTTAGTAATGGAGTCGACTGTGTGAGGTGTGATTAATGGTGCACCTGGCCAGATGACAGGTGTCAGAGTGACAGGCTGATGTTGCACCTGAGAGATAAGAGATTTCTGCCAAAAGTACATAAGAAAATTTCTAAGCAATTTAACAACTACAAGGTGATGATAGACTAGACACAACATACAAAGATTGAGTGGTATGGAGTGTCAGGGAGAGATAATACCTTTGGCAAGGGAGCCTTTCAACCCTTTTTCAAGTCAGCAAGTCTATCTCTGGCTCCCCTCTCACCTGTGGCTCTGCAAACAGTCTCCATGTAACACTGCACCACTTCTTGTGCAATGGCATTGGTAAGTTAGTTAAACTAGACTCAATGTAGCTAACAAGTTTTAGACTGAAATTCTTCGGGGGATTGCCACCCTACTTATATAAGGATCTGTGTGTTTACAGTAGATTGCAAGGAGGGAACCCAGCCATCAAATTTCAATGTACAGAGAGACAATGTCCAGCAACATTGCTATGAGACATGTACCTGAGAGCATGATGGAACACAGATGTCCTTGATCAAAACACAGCATCCCTGGTATATCTCCACTCTGTTCTTGGAAGTCAAAGACAAGCAAGTAATGTTGGTCATGTGACATAACACTGAAATAGCACTCCCTGCTCATTATAATCCAATTCAATTGCAAACCAAGATCAAAAGTTCTTAGAACCCTGAAGAGGAAGTGAACCAAGATATATGCATCTGTGACAATGAATATCTCCATAGTTTCTTCACTTGTGATGTTACATGGAGCATATAGAATAGGCAGCAGCAGTTATGATTTTCAATTTATAATTTATGATAACAAGGTTTCAAGTAGATTTGATCAACAGAACAGCCTGCTCGTGAAATTAACAAGCATGTGGCCGAGCACTCCACAGACACACGTACTCTTTATGTACTTCTCAGGGAGATTCAGTGTGGCACAGAATGTCACAAGATTGGCCCTTTGAAATACAGGTATCACTCATTTTTGCCAACTGAATGGACCTAGAGCAGTGTGAATGAAGCTCAAGGACAAAATGCGCTGCTGCGAACTGAACCCATGACCTTATGATCATGAGTCGAATACCCTAACTACTAAGCCATGTGCACCTTTACGTGATTTCTGATTTACCAAGACAGTGATGCTCTTCTCAAGGAGATGGAATCTCTTTACTCTTTTTCTCTTTTTACTTGTTTCAGTCATTTGACTGCGGCCATGCAGGAGCACCGCCTTTAGTCGAGCAAATCGACCCCGGGACTTATTCTTTGTAAGCCCAGTACTTATTCTATCGGTCTCTTTTGCCGAACCGCTAAGTGACGGGGACGTAAACACACCAGCATCAGTTGTCAAGCAATGCTAGGGGAACAAACACAGACACACAAACATATTCACACACACTTATATATATATACATATATACGACAGGCTTCTTTCAGTTTCCGTCTACCAAATTCACTCACAAGGCATTGGTCGGCCCGGGGCTATAGCAGAAGACACGTGCCCAAGATTCCACGCAGTGGGACTGAACCCCGAACCATGTGGTTGGTTAGCAAGCTACTTACCAAACAGCCACTCCTGCGCCTAAGTGATCTTTCGAAACAAAGGACAAATATGATAAAGATTTCCTGCACTTAAAGTCAACAATATTAGGTGCTGTCAATCAACATCGCATGAGAAGCACTTGTTGGTCAAGGGACATTAAAATGCAGCGCTGTAGTGTGACATGAAAACAAATGAAGATCTGGTGAAACACGTCAATTAGCTGGAAGTTGTAGCAACACAATCTCAATCTAAGAAAGCTAATGCCATCTGGATATGAACCAAAAGTTACAAAACAGAAAAAAAAAAACAGTAATGGTGAAACAATGTTAGAACTATTTTCCCTATAAAGAAGGGATTGGCCTTATTGTTCCTACAACAGTTTCAGCCATGTTCATCATGGTTCCTCTTTCTGATATCAAGTTTCATGGTCTGATACCTTCGTAATCACCTCTTACGATAAATCATCATCAGTAAGGTCCCAACATTGGATACCTGTAGTTCTATGTTTAAGAGATGAGGAATTACGTACATATTTACATTCGACGGATATTTGTCAACATACAAGATGAGGACAAATATCCGTTGAATGTAAATAATGGATACCTATATTCTCCTGGCCAACCATCTACCTTTCATATAGACAAACCTCTACATGGTCTCTCAACATGTTAGAGATAGCAGTCAAGTCACCATTAAATAACAGCCAAACCATCTTCAAAATATAAACAAAACCATAAGAAGGATGCGGCAGAGATTCATTCATTGTTCGACCATGGTTGAGACAATGGAATTTACTATGTTACGCCAGCCCTCACGGTCCATCATAGCACCACGGAGGTCCTGTTGCTGGATGCCTGTATCCCTGGAGATTACATCAGGGTAGGAGAGCGTGCGCCCTCTGGTATCGCGAGCTATGGAATTTGCAGCAGGGAAGGTTGTCAGAGATATACTATGTCTTAAAAAAAAAAAGTAAAAAGACAGAAGGAATAAGATAAAATAATAACTTTGGAGGTGTACTACTTGCCAGGTAAGTGATTTGATCTTGAGACCACATGCTAAAACTAAAACAGTCAGTATTGAAGATACATATTAGCCATTCAAAAACACAGAATGGACTGTTAAGTTCACTTAAAAACCTTTAGCATTCAGATTTATTCTGTCAAATATAATGCTTATCTATTCAAATTATTTTGAATTAACGATGCATTAATCTCATAGCTTTGAAATTTCAATGATGGAATTGTTTAGTTTTAAAATGGCACTGAAGGGTAGGCGTGAGGTGTTAGAATGGCATTGAAGGGTAGGTGAGATCTGGTTTGTTTGGACATAAAGCAAGTAGAACATTGGGGGCCAGAAATGGCCAGTTTGAATGCTAAAGGGTTAAATATTTATTGTGGTGCAATGAAAAATTTTGACACCAAACAATAAATGTTTGAGTGAAGTTAACAAGTACATTATGTGTTCTTGAATGGCTAAATATAAACAATACGTTCATTGCATACTGTTAAGATGTATTACAAATATCAAAGAAAGAAAAAAAGGAAAACAAAAAAAACAGCTAGAAATCGGTGGAACAAAGAAAGATGGTATGAATAGCCATTACAAGGAACCAGCAGAGTACACAGTGGTCAGACAAAAATGTATAATGCTTAAGAGTTACAGAGAGGGGAAAAAAGTGTGGGGGTTAACCATGAGTAGTGTATATATATATATATATTTCTTTACTGCCCACATGGGGCTAAACATAGAGGGGACAAACAAGGGCAGACAAAGGGATTAAGTCGATTACATTGATCCCAGAGCGTAACTGGTACTTATTTAATCGACCCCGAAAGGATGAAAGGCAAAGTTGGCCTCTGCGGAATTTGAACTCAGAATGTAACGACAGACGAAATACGGCTACGCATTTCGCCCGGCGTGCTAACATTTCTGCCAGCCCGCCACCTTACCCATGAGTAGTGTAGGTGGGTTACAGGATGCATGGAATATTTTGAAGAATATAGTAAACAATTGAAGTAGATTATCAAAATGCTTCAATAATTCTTAGCATTAAAAGCTTGAGCATTGTGCTGATATTTTAGTTTTTGTATAAAAAAGGATTTTATAACCATAATTCAAGTGGTTCAAACATTAACCCTTTAAAATTCAGGTTACTCTATCAAATTTAATGTTTGTTTCTTTACCTCTTTTTGAATTAATCATGCATTATCTTATCATCATCATCATCATCATTTAATGTCCATCTTCCATGTTGGCATGGGTAGAATGGTTTGAGAGAAGCTGGCCAGCTGGAGAACTGCACCAAGTTCCAATTGTTTGTTTTGGCTTGATTCCTATGGCTGGATGCCCTTCCCAATGCCAACTACTTTAGGGAGTGTACTGGGGTGCTTTTTACATGGCAGCACTAGCACCAGTGCTGTTACGTAGCACCAGCACTGGTGCTTTATACATGAGTTCTTACATGGCACTGACAGGGGTACTTTTTACGTGGTACTGGCTTAGACATTTTAGTGCTCATTTAGTTTTCAAATGACATTGTAGGGGAGGTGTGAAAAGCCAGATCTGGCCATTTTGATTATAAAACAGGTAGAATTTTTAGGCCAGATATGACAAGTTTAAATGCTAAAGGGATAAACTAAAAAAAAAGTGGCACAAGTCATGGTCGGAGATGATAGATAATCCTGAAGGTTTCAATCAAGTCAGCTGGTAGTTGTCAAAGCTTTAGTGTGTTGATGCTCAGAAAGACCATGATCTGATGGATGACTGGTTGACAGAAGAGATTAGTCTAGTTGTATGTCTCTATAGATCTATATACTAACCCAGGTATGAACAACCCGTTTTGAAGATTAGGCCACATAAGATATGACTTGTCATCAGGCAGGCCGCACTTCTAAAAATCCAAGGTAAGTTTTTTGTTAGGCATGCCATTCAGAAAGTCCTGTAAGGATGTAGATTGCCTATGACTTGTATAGACAGTAGGTCAATATTCTAGACAATATTTGGGTTCTGGAATGGAGATTCAAGCTATGATGTATGACAATCATTCGCATTCACTTAAAAGTAGACAACGAGTGAAAGGGTTTTGACATAGGTTTTTAGTGAGCGACACTATGACACCTTTGACCTTGAGGATGACTTTAAAAATAGTTGGTTCTAGAAATAGATGATCACAGGTTTGCTGGAACAAGTCTGACCCCGAGAGCTAAACAACAAGAATAACAAGAACAGATTAGTCAAGGCATCTAAAGGGTGCTCTAAAAATATGTTAAAGGCGACATTTATCTCTGCTCTCTCTCTCTCTCTCTATCTTCCCGACTCTCTCCTTATCTGTCCCCTCTCACTTTCTGTCTGTCTCATCTCTTTCTCCCTCTCTCTCTTTTTGTCTCCACTCTATCTTTCTTTTTATCCTCACTCTCTTTCTCTGTCCACACACACACACACACTACAACATTTTGACCATCTCTCCTCTTTCCCCACTTTAACATCAATCTGAAGAAGTTAACACGACAACAATAAGAAAGAAAAAAAAAAAGACCCCTATAAAATTAAATATGATTTTTAAAAAAATATACTCACCCCCCCACCCCCCCCCCCCCCCCCCGCCCCCCCCCCCCCCAAAAAAAACCAAACAAACAAAACAGATGACAAAATGTGGAAGTATCTGACTTGAGGCAACAAAGAAAATAATTCCAGGTCAGATAATTCAGCAGGAAAAAAAGGTTACATATGAGCTGAAATAACATATTTTAACCAACATCAACAAAAGATTAAAAAAAAACAAAAAACAAAAAAAAAACAAAAACAAAATAAAAAGCTACTGACTGACTGAATGAAGAAGAGACCCTTCAGGGAGGGTATACTATCTTTTGGGTGTATGTGTGTGTGTATGTGGGTCCTCACAGACACCTGTACAATCTGGCAATCACCTGTACTTATAATATACTAAACCAGCTCACATGCCAACAGGCAAAAATAAATAAATAAATAAATAGCTTTATTTTCAAATTATCATTGACGACTGACATGACTAAGTAAGAAAAGATAAAAAAAAATATGAAATATTTTCAAAGGAAAACTCTCAGTGTGTGTGTGTTTGAGGGTGTCATGTGTCTGATTGTAATGTTATATTTGTGACTTAGAGGACTAGAATTTCAGGCACTACAGCATAAGTTCTCAAAGTGGGTGCTACCACCCCTCCTCCCTTGGGCATTGGGATGGTTCAGGTGGGTGCTGGTGCCTAAGGGGGCGGTAGAGAAAAAGGAGGCATTGGGAGTAAGGCAGTGGATTAGCCCCCCCCCCCCTATGAATTTATTATAATGTTATTATAGTATTGCATACAAATTATATAATATTATATAAAATATCAAATGATTCATAGTGCGAGCTGGCGGAAGTGTTAGCACGTCAGGCGAAATGCGTAGCCATATTTTGTCTGCCGTTACGTTCTGAGTTCAAATTCCGCCGAGGTCAACTTTGCCCTTCTTCCTTTCAGGGTCGATAAATTAAGTACCAGTTACGCACCGGGGTCGATGTAATCGACTTAATCCGTTTGTCCCCTCTGTGTGTAGCCCCTTGTGGGCAGTAAAGAAATAAGTATATATAAATTAGTAAAATATAAAATATTTATTTATACATAAAAATAAGGATGAGAGTATTATGTAACTATGAGCAGGGCAGTGGCCCAAGAAGTTTGAGAACCTCTGCACTACACCATCTGTACATACATACACTATTTTATTGCAGCTGACAAAATATTCACAAATTGTTACTCAGAGTTTCATGTAACCTTCCAGACTGCTGTGACTAGTAAGGAAATTTTTATAAACAGACATGACTCCAAGAACTATAACACATTACAAAATGGATTAATAACACCATACCTAGGTAATTTCTAATGTCTTTATAGTAGGTTCTTTCCAGCTACCGGTAGGTACTTAATGACGACTCAGATTCTTAAGCATGTATTTCTTGTCATTCTGTATGAAAGAATTGTATAGCTACATGAATAAAAACAATTATTCATATTAACATCGAATCTCCTCCATTTATGTAAATATGAATGAACTTGTTGAACTCTGATAAGTTAAATCATATACTTAATGGTTATGCATATATATATACATATATATATATAATCACATGATCATGTGAGTGACCAGGCTATCAGATGTTGCTACACATCACTGGCCAAAATGCGCTTCGCATTGTTTTAGCCTTCAAATGATGCCACCCCACTGGCTAAGCAAGCAGGCCAACAGAAGAAAGAGTGAGAGAATGTTGGGGTGGAAGAGTACAGCAGGGATCGCCACCACCCTCTGCCGGAGCCTTGAGGAGCTTTAGGTGTTTTCGCTCAATAAACACTCACAACGTCCGGTCTAGGGATCGAAACCGGGATCCTACAACTGCGAGTCTGATGCCCTAACCACTGGGCCATTGCGCCTCAATATATATATATAAATAGTTATACCCACATACACACACACACACACACACATATATATATATATATATATATATATATATATATAGCATATATAATATATAACATGTGATATACATGCATATATATAACATCCATCTTCCATGCATGCATGGGCAGAACACTTGCCAGGAGCTGGCCAGGTAGAAGACTAACCCTGGCTACTGTATCTGTTTCGGCAGGGTTTTTTATGGCTGGATGCCCTTCCTAACACCAACCACTCTACAGAGTGGACTGAGTGCTTTTTACATGACACCAGCATAAGTGAAGTCAATTTTGGCATGGTTTTTACAGCTGGATGCCCTCCCACAAAATCTCAGAACTTGTGCCTATAGTAGAAAGCGTCATTATTGTTGTTATTACCATCCTCATTATATGTCCCACTACAAATTCCTACTTTGTTAATACAGTAAAATAAACAATTTTATCACAGAAACTCATACACACAAAAGCACATATACACCGAATAATTTATGACATAATGGTAAAATGATTCCATATGCATTGGGCTTTGTGGAGCCAAAGTAGCTAAGTTCTTTTTGAGCACTGGGCCTCATGGAGGTGAGGTGGCTGAATTCCTTTCATGCGTTGGGCCCCCCCTGGAGGCAAAGTGACTGAGTTCCTTTTGAGTGTTGGGCCTCACAGAGGCAATGACCAAGACCTTTGGCATTAATTATGCTGTGCTTGAGAAGGAGACCCATCAAACTAAGCAAAATTGCAGTTCTGGCAGATACCGGTGTCATGTAAATGGCACCCTGTGATGATGGCGCGTAAAAGCATCCATTACACACTTGGAGTGGCTGGTGTTAGGAAGGGCATCGAGTCCTAGAAAACCATGCCATATCAGACTGGAGCTTGGCACAGCTTTCCAGCATGGAAACCTAGTCAAATCATCCAACCCATGCCAGCATGGACAACGGATGTTAAATGATGATGATGATTAGGCACAAAGTGACACATTTGGTGGTGGGGGAGCGAGTTATATAGTCCATTCTATCACTTAATCATCAGCAGAATGGAGCTCTCAGCAGTGGTAGTAGAGGCGGTGAGCTGGCAGAATCGTTAGCATGCCGGGCAAAATGCGTAGCTGTATTTCGTCTGCCACTATGTTCTGAGTTCAAATTCCACCAAGGTCAACTTTGCCTTTCATCCTTTCGGGGTCGATTAAATAAGTACCAGTTACGCACTGGGGTTGATATAATAGACTTAATCCGTTTGTCTGTCCTTGTTTGTCCCATCTCTGTTTAGCCCCTTGTGGGTAGTAAAGAAATAGGTAGTAGAAGCAGTACAGTCATAGATACTATCTACCTCCATCCCAAATATTTAACTGGTACTTTGTTTTATTGACTGCTACCCCTACCCACTTCAAAGGCTGCTTTATAGAAATCACCTCCAATACTTGAGTGGGACTTCATTTTATCAACTCTACTATTTGAGCATGAGTGGGAATCTATTTTATTTAATGGCCTACCGCTCATGAAAGATTAAAAAAAAAACAAAAAAAATACGGCAAAGTCGACCTTCTCTCAAGCCCTCCCTCCCTCTCTCTCCCCAGAGTAAAATTTGAACTAAGATTGCAATATAGCAAGTCATTTTGTTCGATATTCAACTGTTATCTGCAACTCAACAGTCCTTAACGGGGAAAATACTGTAAACAAAATAATTAATGAAAGGTTGCAAAAAAAAAAAAAAACGTCAAAAGTGAAACAATTTTTTTTTGTTGCCTTTTCCAATAATAATAATAATAATTTTGCCCAAATATGCAAATATCACATCATTTATTCTGTGGAAAAGTTCAAAATATGCAGAGAGAAAGAGAGAGAGAGAAAACAGTGTATGAATTTTACCTTTCCACTACTTTAGGATTGATACTGGGGGGAAAAAAAAAAATAATAATAAAATTAAATATAAAAAAAAATGAAAGAGTAATTATTCCTAGGGGGTCATCAATTCAATTGACTATCTTGACCCCTGCTATAAAAATTTGGTATTGTACCTTGTCAAAAAGGAATCAATATCGCATTATATTCAATAATTGCATTATATGCAACCAGCGTGTAATTTCTTTAACATGATTATGATTATTTTAAATAACGGTGCAGAGGAGCAGAGGTTGGAAGGAGGGAGAAGGCAGATCGGTGTTATTTGCCCCTGCCCCTTACTTCACCTGGTCTTTCTTTTATTTTTTTTTTCTATTTATTTACTGCTCCCTGCACTGCACCCCCCCCCCCCAACCAAATCACATTTTTTATTCTGATTGATTTGTTTTAGAAATTCACTCAACTCATCTCCCTTTACAGACTGAACTGGCAAAACATCAAACTTTAAACACACAATACATATGGCTGATACAAATATATATATATACATACACACACACACAGACATTATATATATATATATATACACACACACACAGACATTATATATATACATACACACACACACACACAGACATCATATATATATATACACACACACACACACACACAGACATTATATATATATATATATATATATATATATATAATATACACACACACACACACAGACATCATATATATATAGTAATGACAAGCAAAATAATTCCTGGGAACATAAGGTGATAACACTGCCAACACACCAACCATTACTACAATAACAAGACCACTCAGAGAGCAGCGCAAACCTCCACCAAAGCAACAATCAACGTCCTCTCAACGATTAGCTGGAAATGATTTTTAAAATGAGAATATCTGAAATAAACTCCACTGCTCTCACAAATGAGAATACTAAAAATTAACCGGATTGCTCTCAAAAAATAAGTAAAAAAACAAGTAAAATAATCCAGAATCCTTGACCGGTACCAGGTCAATCCCTGTGGTAGTCATGGAAATGTGAAGGTGGGTGCGTGGGCCATGTTTGTAATGCTGTGTGTGTGTGTGTGTGTCGTCTGCAGTGGGAACAGGGACAGTTTTCTCTATGAAGGCCTTTTTTAGTCTATCCACTGATATAGTGTCTTTACGACCATTAAGGTCTATAGTGAAAAATTTATCTGTGCGTGAAAGAAAATGGAAAGGACTTGCACACAATGCTGTTAACGGAGGTTTAACAACATCGTTGCGCACATTGGACCATCCCCAATATCCAGTTGGTACTTCAACCTTGGTGGCAGTTGAACTCAGAATGTATAACCAGACAAAATAGTGTGTGAACAATTCTGTCAGCTCACCGCCTTAATAATAATAATAATAATAATAATAATAATCTTTTTAAGTAAAAAATAGCCCAGCAATGGAAAATGAAGAAGGTGAGGAGGATAGTGCCAATTATTGTTGGGTCCTTGGGGACAGTATCAGAAGGCATCATATATAAAGGATATAAAGGAAACTGGAATAGAGTGTCCAACAAAACTGTTACAAAAGGTTTGCATCCTAGGCATGGCCAGAACTATCAGGAAAGTATTAGATAGTTCAAAAGAACAGATAGCATGGTGCCAAAGGCTGCAGGTAGTAAGCCTGCTACGCATGCAAGACTCCAGGAGTTACAACAAAACCCCAAGATAAAAAAAGAACTGTTTCTATTTTTGGAACATGGTCAGCAATTTTGAGGGAGTGGAGGGGGGGGGGCTCACTGATTATATCGACCTCAATATTCAACTGGTACTTATTTCCTCAACACCTGATAGAATGAAAGATAAAGTCAATTTTGGTGGCGTTTGAACTCAGAATATATAGGCAGATGAAATGTTGCTAAGCATTTTGCCCACCATGTTAACAATTCTTGCCAGATTGCCACCTTAATAATAATGATAATATTAAACCTTTCTGCTATAAGGCACAAGGACCAGAAATTTGTAACCCCCCCCCCCTTCCCAGTGCTTAAATGGTACTAATTTTCTCAACTCCAAAAACGCAAAAGACAAAGTCAACCTCGGTGGAATTTTAAAAGCAGAGCATAAAGATGGACAAAATGTCACAAAAGCACTTTTTCCTGGTGTGCTACCGATTTTGCCAGCTCACCAACTAAGTAATAATTTTCCTAATTTTGGCACAAGGCCAGAAATTTTGAGGGGAGGGGGAAGTTGATTACATTGACCCCCCCAACCCCACCCCCACAGCACTTGACTGTTACTTTATTTCATTGAACCTTTAAGGGACAAAAAGCCATGTTGGCTTTGAGGTGAGTGTGTGTGTGTGGGGGCGGGGGCTCAAATCAGAAGATGGTAAACTAAAATGGAAAGTGTAAAGCATTTTGTATGGTGCTCTTACCATTCTGCCAGGTTATTATTACCTTTTTCTAACAGGTACAAAGGCATGGAATTCGTTGGAAGTGGGATGGGGTGGGGTGGGGCATCATCAATTGGTTGAATTTTTATACTAGTCTTTAACTGGTACTTTATTTTTGTCAATCCCTGTAGTAAGAAAAGTAATGGTGACCTTGGTGGGATATGAACTTAGAATGAAGCAGAGTCTGGAAGAAATGCTGCAAGGCAGTTTTTGCCTGATGATAATTAACAAGCCAATGAAAAGAAGAAAAAAAAAAAAACAACTAAATAACTGAAGTTAGACAGGGAGGAAAAAAAGGGAAAACAAAATTAAGGTGTGGATGGATATGAGAGAGAGAGAGAGAAGGAAGGAAAAAGAATATGGAAGTAGGTAAAACAAAAACAAAAAAAATAAAAGTATGTATAAAGCCTTGCTTTGTTTTATGAAGTGAATTAACCAGAAAGTAGAAGGAAGAGTGTTGTTGTGATGGTTATTAAGTGATATTTAGTTCTCAACAAAATGAGTTAAGCTAACTGCAGATGAATTAAGAAAAAGGAAAGAAGAATGGAAAGAGAGAGAGAGAGAGAGAGAGAGAGAGAGAGAGAAAAGCCAAATCTCTGGGGAATTCCATCGGGCACCGCCCACCACTCTAAGTATGCACTGATCATGGAGACAAATCTGTACAGACATCATCGTTAAGTAGTTGAAAAGGTGTCAGTCGTGTGTGTGTGTGTGTGTATATATATATCATATCTGTTGCTATTCTTTTCTGACTCCAACATTAATTAACTATACAACCTGTCTCTCTCTAACGAAACAGACACAGATGTATGTATGTATAAGTAAGAACTCAAACACACACACACACACACAGACATGTAGATGTGTGTGTGTGTGTGTGTGTGCACATACACATAGATACTCACATCAACATAAATACACAGATGTACACATATACATATATGTTTGTGTAAATACAGAAACAAAAGAAACTACACACACACACACACACACCGTACATATGCAACAATGTATAAGTTATACTATATTGGTAAGCATAAATATGTACATACATGTGCATGTAAATATATAAATACACACACAATATATATATATATATATATATATATATATATTACACACACACACAGGCATGTATATACTCTCTTTTCTCTCTTTTACTTGTTTCAGTCATTTGACTGCGGCCATGCTGGAGCACCGCCTTTTAGTCGAGCAAATCAACCCCGGGACTTATTCTTTGTAAGCCCAGTACTTATACTATCGGTCTCTTTTGCCGAACTGGTAAGTGACGGGGACGTAAACACACCAGCATCGGTTGTCAAACAATGCTAGGGGGACAAACACAGACACACAAACACACATATACATATATATATGTATATATATATATACGACAGGCTTCTTTTAGTTTCCGTCTACCAAATCCACTCACAAGGCATTAGTCGGGCTGAGGCTATAGTAGAAGACACTTGCCCAAGGTGCCACGCAGTGGGACTGAACCCAGAACCATGTGGTTGGTTAGCAAGCTACTTACCACACAGCCACTCCTGTAATATATATATATTAACACACCAGACATGTATATATATATATATATATATATATATACATGTTTCTATATTCATATATCATAAATAGACCATCATTAGTCACTGATACTGTCCATATGAAATGTTGCAAGTCATATAATATCACAGTGAACTAATCTTCCCCACTGGGTCCATGCCCTCAGCTACTGTGATCCAGCTGTGAGTATGAAAGGCCCAGGAGGAGGAAGGAAAACGGGGGGGGGGACGGCTCCACATTATGTTTAGGCATGTCCTTATATCTCAGCCAGAGTCTACCTACCCCCTCCTCCCAAGAAGAGTGGAGTATCCGATTCCATAGAATTCGTCAGTTCTTTGAACATGTTTGCAGATATGACCATGCGATTAAGGAGCTTGCTTCCCAACTGCCATTGGCTTAAAAAGTTCGTTTCCACTGCACAACTTGGAGAAATATCTTCTACTATAGACCCAGATTGACCAATGGCATGTGCGTGAATTTGCAGACTAAAACTGAGTGGAATTCCTTTGTGTATGTATGTATGTATGTATGTATACTGTTTTACTTGTTTCAGTCATTTGACTGCAGCCATGCTGGAGCACTGCCTTTAGTCGAACAAATCAACCCCAGGACTTATTCCATCGATGTCTTTTAGCAAACCGCTATGTTATGGAGACCTAAACACACCAACATCAGTTGTCAAGCAATGGTGGGGGGGAGGGGCAAACAGAGACACATAAATATATACACACACACACACTATATATATGTATATATACTCTTTTATTCATTTACTTGTTTCAGTCATTTGACTGTGGCCATGCTGGATCACCGCCTTTAGATGAACAAATAGACCTCAGGGCTTATTCTTTGTAAGCCTAGTACTTATTCTATCAGTCTCTTTTGCCGAACCGCAAAGTTATGGGGACGTAAACACACCAGCATCGGTTGTCAAGTGATGTTTGGGGGACAGACCCACAAACACACCCATACATATATATGACAGGCTTCTTTCAGTTTCCTTTTCACAAGGCTTTGGTCAGCCCGAGGCTATGGTAGAAGAAACTTGCCCAAGGTGCCATGCAGTTGAACTGAACCCAGAACTACGTGGTTCTTAAGCAAGCTACTTACCACACAGCCACTCCTATGCCATATATATATATATATTATATATATATATATATATATATATATATATGTATGTATGTATGTGTGTATGTATATATGTATGTATGTATGTATGTATATATATATATATATATATATATAATATATATAAATAAATATGATGGGCTTCTTTCAGTTTTCATCTACCAAATTCACTCACAAGTTTTGGTCGGTCCAGGTTATAGTAGAAAACATTAACCCAAGGAGGCATGCAGTGGGACTGAACCTGGAACCATGTGGTTGAGAAGCAAGCTACTTACCACACAACCACACCTGCACCTAAAAAGGTTGAATCAGAAAACGTGGTGGGTAAATCCCAGCTGTTTCATCTTGAAGCACATCTGCTTATTCCATTATTGCAATCAATATGGATCCATAGTTAGTGTTGTAATGAATATCAAAACGCACACAAAAATTGAGAATTATGGAAATATTACTTGCAGAGTTGTTGGATAATAAACGAAAGAGGAAAATGGAAATTTTGTTTGGTATTATTATTCTCCATTACATGTGCCACTTGTCTCACTTGCTAAAATTTTCTCTGTCTGAAAATTTCCTATAGAAAATGCTTTGCATGTCTATATAACATGTAAACCTATTCCTGTTAGCAAATGAAACACATGTAATGGAGCATAAATAATACCCAAAAATATGCACTTTCCTGTTTTGTGCTGTATATATATATATATATATATATATATATATATATATAGTGTGCCTTTTCTTCATTGGACACTAAACTCTGCTCACGAAGACCAATTGAGGCAAGTGAAATCAAAGTCGAAATCAAACTCGGTGACTGGCATCCGTTGCTAGTGGAGCGCTAAGAGTACCATACGAGTGAGATCGTTGCCAGAGCAACAAGCTGGCCTTCATGCCGATGGCATGTTAAACACACCATTTGAGCATGATCATTACTGCATCGCCTTACTAGCACTTGTGCTGGTGACATGTGAAACATTCGAGCGAGGTCGTCGCCAGTGCTACTGGACTGGCTCCTGTGCAGGTGGCACATAAAAAGCACCATTTGGGCGTGGCCATTGCCAGTTCCACCAAACTGGCCCTCGTGCTGGTGGTACATAAAAGCACCCACTATACTCTCAGAGTGGTTGGCGTCAGGAAGGGCATCCAGCTGTAGAAACTCTGCCAGATCAGATTGGAGTCTGGTTCGCCAGACCTCCAAATCGTCCAACCCATGCTAGCATGGAAAACGGACGTTAAATGATGATGATGATATATATATATACAAACAAACATACATACATAGAAGTGAGTGGATAAATGAACAAAAGAAAGTGGCAATTAACACATTTGGTAGGAGTTACATATATTTAATAACAGTGACTCGTACACTCCTAGAATGAACATATCTTTTCAGGCATCTCGAGAGAGTAAAGGGGGTACGAAACAAATTCAAAATGGTTTCTTTCTAGATGTTAGGCCTATACACACTTGTGTATATGTGTGTGTGTGTGTGGACTTTTACCCTGACATCGCATGATGGTTGAAAATGAGTGTCACTATCATACAATTACTATTTCGCACGTCTGGCAGTAGGGAGATGTTACCTTACATGGAAACGGACGAGGTTTGGCATCAACCAGGAAGGGTCATGAAACACTAGAATTCCTCGATGAATTCCATCTGACCCAGACAAGCAAAGGAAAGTTGACATTGAAACAATTATGCCTATGAGTGTGTGTGTGTGTGTGTGTGTGTGTGTGTGTGCATCTGTATGTTATCTAACTCTTTAATTTTAGAGCAAATTTTGACTGGCCACCTACTTGGTGGCAGGGGTATGTATGTATGTATGCATATCTCACATACACACGAAATAAAATGCATAGAGAAAAATGTTTAGGGTATTCACTTTATAATCATTAAGATCCTGGTACCATTCTGAGAAATAACATATCTGAAAGACTGGCCCTTATGGTCAAGGTTTGCCCAGCAATTTAAGATTTGAAGTCACTTCAAGTAGAAGCCATTCAACCACTTCTACAGGAACTTGCTCTGTGTATGTGGGAGTATATATATACACATATATATATATACACACATATATATGTACACACACACATATATATATACACATATATATATATACTCATATATATATATATATACACACACACACACATATATATACATATATATATATATATATATATACTCATATATATACACACACACACAGAGTATTAGAACCTGATACTTCATGAATTGAATATCATTTGAATAATTACCAGTGTGAAACTCAAAGTAATAATTCAGGAAGCTTCAGCTTCTGATAACATATACATCCTCTATTTTATGTAGAGAGTACGCTTTTTGAGGTTTGCGAGCAGATTGGTTCACCACTCTATCTATACCCACACACGTATAATACACACACATATATCATTGAGTCTGAATGTTCCTCTCACATTCCTAAGGCTGGTCTGCTAGCGCTGAGTGAACAGCTGATAAATTTGGTTAGTCACTTGTATATGTATTTCTTTATTACCCACAAGGGGCTAAACACAGAGAGGACAAACAAGGACAGACAAACGGATTAAGTTGATTATATTGACCCTAGTGCATAACTGGTACTTAATTTATCGACCCCGAAAGGATGAAAGGCAAAGTCGATCTCAGCAGAATTTGAACTCAGAACATAGCCGCAGACGAAATACAGATACGCATTTTGCCAGGTGTGCTAATGTTTCTGCCAGCTCACTGCCTTAGTCACTTATATATGTATGTGTGTGTGTGTTCTTTTGATTCAGTCATTTGACTGCAGCCATGCTGGAGCACTGACTTTAGTTGAACAAAATGACCCCCAGGACTTATTCTTTGTGAGCCGAGTACTCATCCTATCGGTCTCTTTTGCCGAACTTCTAAGTTATGGGGGCGTAAACACACCAGCACCGGTTGACAAGCGTTTGTTGGGGTGGGGTGGACAAACGCAGACACACAAACACACATATATATAGAACGGGCTTCTTTCAGTTTCCATCTAGCAAATCTACTCACAAGGCTTTGGTTGGCCTGAAGACACTTGCCCAATAGTAGAAGACACTTGCCCAATGTGCCACACAGTGGGACTAAACACGGAACTATGTAATTGGTAAGGAAGATACTTACCACACAGCCACTCCTGCACCTATGTACATACATACATACATACATACATACTTACATACATATATAATCAAAATAAGCAACAAGGATATCCAAGGTAGTGTAGTACAATCGTTTCATGCTACTTCATTTTATTAACACCTAAGTATTGCAATCAGTTTTAAAATGTCGAGCAATCTTCAGCCACATATAGAATTTTTTTAATTAATGGACAACGTACATTTTTATACTTATTTCATTTGCCACATTACAAAGAGGGTATATATATATATATATATATATAATATATATATATATATATATATAGAGAGAGAGAGAGAGGAGAGAGAGAGAGAGAGAGAGAAAGAGAGAGAGAGTGAGTGAGAGAGAGAGACACATACATACATACAGATAGATATACACAGATAGATATAGATCAGGTTCTGATTGAAGGTGTAATGTGTTACTCAGGCACTCAACTGTGGTCCAGCTGTGGAAACAGCTGTAAGCTAGTGAAGTGCATAAGATAAATGTCTGTTCCTTTGTCATCTCCTTTTTCTTACATGCATACATATTCTTTTACTTGTTTTTGTCATCTGACTACGGCCATGCTGCGGAACCGCCTTATATATATACTAGCAGTATCTCCCAGCGTTGCTTGGGTTTGTAAGGGAAATAACTATATAAGCATTTTTAGAGAGTTACTTCCCTTATAGATGCCAATTCGGGCTTTCTTAGCCATTTCTGTTTTGGTGTCTTCAAGCCATGAAGTCGTTGTTCTAAAAGAACGCTGGTCTCCTTGACAACACTTTACGACGTTGATTTCCTTACACTCCCTTCCCCACAGCTTCACCAGGAGGGAAAAGGGGGAGAAGCAAACAGGTGCAGGTATGACCATGGACGCCAACTCCGCCGCCATCGACACACGAAAAATTATGCATTAAAATGGAATAAAAAATGATGTTAAATTATTTTTAAAATCGTAGACTCATCGTAGACGCGCGCTAATACTCAGACGGGCTCGATATGAATCACGACTATAAGATCCCGAATTTGGTTAAACTGCACCGCAAAATGTGGGAGGAGTTAGAATCTAAATCGTAGAGACAGACACTCACACAACTACAGTTTTATATATATAGATATATCCATGTGTGTGTGTGGATTAAGAGAGAGACATACACATACCTACATGCATATGCACATATATAAATATATATATATATATATATATATATACACTTATTAATCCGAGGGGAGGCTATGTGAACAGCAACTAAAGGAACATTACAAATCCACAGAAAGATCAAACACATACATATATTCATATATATCTACAGAACAGATACAAAGTCCGAAGTTTAAAAAATAGTAATATATAATATATATATATCATATAAAAATATATATATATAAGAATCAGTGTTGCATATATAACACATTGAATTTACGCTTAAAATCATAAAACATTTGTAAAATTTTTTAAATTAAAAATTTGGTGTAATAAAACATACAATGTCATATTAAAATGTTTATATATATATAATATATAGTATATTATATATGTGGCTGTGTGGTAAGTAGCTTGCTTACCAACCACATGGTTCTGGGTTCAGTCCCACTGCGTGGCATCTTGGGCAAGTGTCTTCTACTATAGCCTTGGGCCGACCAAAGCCTTGTGAGTGGATTTGGTAGACGGAAACTGAAAGAAGCCCGTGTGTGTGTTTGTCCCCCCTAGCATTGCTTGACAACCGATGCTGGTTTGTTTATGTCCCCGTCACTTAGCGTTCGGCAAAAGAGACCGATATAATAGTACTGGGCTTACAAAAAAAATAAGTCCCGGGGTCGAGTTGCTCGATTAAAAAAAAGGCGGTGCTCCAGCATGGCCGCAGTCAAATGACTGAAACAAGTAAAAAGTAAAAGAGAGATTATATATATATATATATATGTATGCATATGTTTATGTATGTATGTGTGTGTGTGTGTGTATATATATATACACACACACATACATACATAAACATATGCATACAAACATACACACACATACACATTTTATATGACATACAATCACCTCATTTCCTAATCATTTATCTTATATAATACATGTGCTTTTAACTAGCAAAGAGCATGCTGAAATCATAAAGGCTACACGAAGTCGTTTAGTTTACCTCACAACTGAGGGAATAACTAAATTGATGATTTAAACACAGCTACACGATATTGTTAGGATCACTGGGTGAGTCACTGGGAGTAGTCCCTGGGTGGAGAAAGCAGTTTGTAGGGAGAGAAAGTTTTGTGAAGTGGGGGGGGGGCTGTACTTCAAAAAAATATTTGGTGTTTTTATTATCTACGCTTGTGGTGGCAAAGATAGACTGAATGCTTTTCTGCTGTTTACTATTATTTACACTCCTTTACCCCTTTGAGTTCAAGTCCCAGCAGAATGTATGTATGGTTTGTTTGAGTAAGGAATTTGTCTTGCAGTTCTCCATAGTTTTCATTCAACTGCACTACATGGCACTTGAAGAAATAATCTTCTATCATAGCTTCTCCTTCCTCTTCTTCATCATCTTCTTCCTCATCATCTTTCTCTTCTTCTTCCTGTTCATCCTCTTCTTCATCATCTTCCTTTTCTTCATCTTTCTCTTCTTCTTCCTGTTCATCATCTTCCTCTTCTTCATCTTCCTTTTCTTCATCTTTCTCTTCTTCCTGTTCATCATCTTCCTCTTCTTCATCTTCCTTTTCTTCATCTTCCTCATCATCTTCCTTTTCTTCATCTTTCTCTTCTTCTTCCTGTTCATCATCTTCCTCTTCTTCATCATCATCATCCTTTTCTTCATCTTTCTCTTCTTCCTGTTCATCATCTTCCTTTTCTTCACCATCTTCCTCTTCTTCGTCCTCCTCCTCATCATCGTTATAATGTCCACATTTCCATGCATGCATGGGTTGGAGTTTACTGAGGTAGATTTTTTTCACAGTCAGATGCCCTTCATGTCACCAACCTTCTACCTGTTTCCAAGCAGACTAAATATTTATCCATGGCCAGACATGTTTTTGCAGTATATTGGAAATGAATGACATCCATTTACAAACACACATGGATGTCAAGACAAGGAGACACAAACATACAAACAAGTACATGGTGGCCACAAAGTCACAAAGGGGTCTAAAATTTTCATAAATTTGTTTTAATTAAATTTTTTTTTATTTGTAGTATACCAGATGTGATTTTTCAAACCTAACATACATATATTTCCTATATACATATTGTATGTGGTGCAGTAAATTTAAACATAAATGAATTACAAACACTTGAGTCGCCCTGTACATGCATATGTTGGTGATTATATATATATATATATATATATATACATACATACACACACAGGCATATCTCGCCCTACGTCATTAACTGGTTCCAAGAGACACGACTTAAGTCGAATTAACTTGTCTCTAGGCTAGGCTGAATTTACTTGTCTCCAGGCTAAATCAATAATTACCATTCCCAGTTCTGTATTTTATTTACGAATGCATTTTCAATAATAAATGGTTAATAAAAACCTATTTTAAGCTTACAACCAAGTAATTTTTATTTTTTAATACAGTACAGTAAAAGAAAAGTAATCAAAATTTACAAATTCAATTTGGCAGTGTTTACCATACATCGTGGATGCTTTATTTATGAATGTGGTTTGCAATAAGACATGATAAAATAAAAGCCTTTTTTTTTTTTAAGCTTAAAAAACACATTCTGTAATTATTATTTTGCAATAGTAAAAAAAAAAAACTAAAATAATTTAAATAGGAAATTCCACTGCTGCTTGTTTGTCAGCTGATGCACTTTCACCTTGCTTCTTAATGGAGTGATAACTTCTTCGCTCCTTAAATCTCATGAACCATCCTTGACTTGCCTTGAACTCTACATCTTTCTCATCTGGATATTTTTCTTCGGGACCTCAAACAAAGACAACACTTTCTCTTGAATGATTTCTTGACTAATAGTAGCACGCTGACGATTCAACCTAACAATCCAAAGAGAAAGGAGACTTACCATTTCTTCAAAGATTTTGCCTCTTTTCTTATTGATAACAGTGTTCTTCATCCCAGGGGTTTCAGATTTGATATGTGATAAAATCTTGTCCTTATTATGTACAATCATTGATACAGTTGTCCGACTCATCCCAAGGAGCAGCTAAATCATCCTTAAGGACGATTGATGACTTGCATGATGACTTTAAAGTGGAGATCCGTGCAGTATCAACCTCGCTTTCCTCTCATAGAAGCATGTTACAGAGACCATTCCTGCTGCTGGGTGGTAGATATAATTGATAACTTGCTGTAACAATGCAACTATATGGTTCTTGGGTAATGTCTTTAGAAGAGCCCACTCTATTGTAAGTATCTAGGTCTAGGTTTTCAATGATAAATAATTCCATCATCTCTCCCTTTCACCCTCCTACCAGTCTTGGAGCCCCCAAAACAAATCTTTAAGCACTGCTCTTCCATCTCTGATTGAGCCAGGCCCAATAAAATATGTACCAGTAATGAACTAGCATTGATTCAAATCAAATATAGCCAGCTTCTAAAAGTTTGTGACTTTGTACAAATATTAGCAATCATCATCATTATCATAATAATATAATATAATAATTATTATTATTATTATTATTATTAAGGCTGCAAGCTGGCAGAATTATTAGAACACAAGACAAAATGCTTATTAGCATTTCGTCTGTCTTTAGATTCTGAGTTCATATTTTGCTGAGGTAGACTTAGCCTTTCATTTTTTGGGGGGTTGATAAAATAAGAACCAGTCGAGCACTGGAAGCTGATTAAATCAACAAACTCTGCCCCACAAAATTTTAGGCCTTGTGCCAAGAACAATTATAATTAGCATCGTTATGACAAAGGTCAACATAGATATCCATCCTTTTAAGGTTGATAAATAAAGTAGTAATGAAATGAAACACTTTCAACTACCAGTTTTAAAAGCCACAGGCAAAGAGATACAGCCACAGCTAGGTATATAGAAAGGGTGAAAAGTAAGAAGACAAAAGGCTATGCAGACTGATATGTCGTTCTGTAGACAAATAGACAGGTAAGTACAGACAGACTGACAGCTAATTAGCTAGGCAGACAGCTAAGTAGACTACCAGAAGGCTAGATTAACAGACAGGTAAACAGGTAAAAGGAGACAGAGTGACAAACAGGCTGGTACATAGATAGGCACAGATGTACCTACCTACCTATCTGTCTACTTGTCTTTATTATATGGGTCTCTGTCTAACTCGCTGTCAATCTATCTACATATGTATATAAACAGATATGAAGACAGATTGATGTATAGATGTATAGCTATCTAGACAATTAAACGGGGCAGACAAACAGCCAGGGCTGAATAAAAAAAGAAAAACTAAATGTTTTTGTTAAGGACTTGTTAAGTGTCAATACTATTTCTATACTGTTACTGCCCTCTGGCAGCCCCTCTCCCTTTTTTAAAGCATATCTTTAATGAGAAACTCCAGTGGAAGCAGTGCGTGACTGTGTGACAAATGGCCAGTGACTGAATGCGGTCAAGCATAAAGTGTATGAGTTGTTAGTATGTTAAGGAAAAAAGAATTCTAAAATGCAGAAGGAGAGGGCGAGAGTAAGAGAGTTTCAGGGCTAGGTGAAATAGACTTTATCGAATTTATTGAACTGTTTTGTAACCTTGAAGATATCATATACCTGGCTGTTTGATAAAACTGAAGCCTGGCAGGCACAAACTTTTTGTATGAGGGGGGGAAAAAAAAAGTGATACAATAAAATTATATAAAAAAGAAAAATGTCTTGCTTTGACAGGAAAATGAAAATATTTAACATTCCACACACAAAAAAAATCATCATAAAAGAATGGTAATTCATCATACCTTCTATCTCTCCTACTTGGTTCAGTCATTAGACTGCAGCGCCACATCAAAGAATTTAGGTCAAATGAATCACTCCCACAACATTGTTTGAAGCTTGGTACTTAACTCTATTGGTCTCATTTGCTGAACTGCAAGGTTATGGGGATGTAGAAGCACCAATGCCAGTTGTCAAGCAATGGTGGGGGACAAATACATACAAATGCATGCTCTTTTGCTCTTTTACTTATTTCAGTCATGTGACTGTGGCCATGCTGGAGCACCGCCTTTAGTCGAGCAATTCGACCTCAGGACTTATTCTTTGTAAGCCTAGTACTTATTCTATCGGTTTCTTTTGCTGAACTGCTAAGTTACGATGACGTAAACACACCAGCATTGGTTGTCAAGCGATGTTGGGGGGACAAACACAGACACACATATATATATATATTCATACATATATACGATGGGCTTCTTTCAGTTTCCGTATACCAAATCCACTGACAAGGCTTTGGTCGGCCCGAGGCTATAGTAGAAGACACTTGCCCAAGGTGCCACGCAGTGGGACTGAACCTGGAACCATGTGGTTGGTAAGCAAGCTACTTACCACACAGCCAGTGTATTATATATATATAATATATATATATATATATTCATACATATATACGATGGGCTTCTTTCAGTTTCCGTATACCAAATCCACTGACAAGGCTTTGGTCGGCCCCGAGCTATAGTAGAAGACACTTGCCCAGGTGCCACGCAGTGGGACTGAACCTGGAACCATGTGGTTGGTAAGCAAGCTACTTACCACACATCAGCCAGTATTATATATATATAATATATATATATATATATATATATATATATAATATATATGACAGGTTTCTCTACAGTTTTCACCTTAATTGAGTAGACCCATGATTAAAAGTATTCTAATAACGAACATCCCTATTAATCATATATCCAAGATAATAGGATATTGTTTTAGGAAGGTGTGAGGTTAGGGAAATTTGGCTGCCATTTCTAATGAGTTATGATCCAACTGTGGTCCACAGGACATTATGAATGGTAAACATGATGAAAAATTACCTTGCCAGAAATATGAACATGTGAATTCAAAGACATAGTTTTCAATGATGTAAGAATACTAAGAAGAATGGTATATTAGTAATTTTGGATGTAACTACAATTCATAATAAGGGCCCTGGAGAGAAATTACAGATATTATTGTCAAGAATGTCATACAAGTGAATCCAGAGACACAGACCTCAGTGATTTTACTACTGCTATAACACTACCACCACCACCATTAATAATATAATAATAATATACAATAATAATAATAATAATAATAAAAATAATAATAATAATCTTAACTGATTGGAAGTGTTATCATGTACATTGTTGTCTTGGTATAAAAGATGGGCTACAGCAATATTCTGCCAATACCACAGATTTGCTCATCAGTTGTTTGACGATAACCAGTTGAGCATGTCCCTTAGTGGCTGACGATATGTGCATCTCTGATCATGAGCAGTAGTAGTGGGAGAGCATCATAACCATGTGTTGAGAGGGATTCTTTGTGGGGTTTGAATAATTCACCTCTGGAAATATGGTTGTTTAAATTAGCAGCCTTAAACAACCCTTATTCAGGGCCCTTTTGGGCAGGATGGGCTACTCAACCTGAAGAAAATTCCAAAAGTGCCCTACCTGCATTGTCATGCACCGTTTATCTTGATATGAGATCAGCATCACAGCATGTTGTGCACATTTGGTTGTGATGCTGCGATGCATGTGCCTGATGGACCCCTACCTGACAGGTAGTTACGATGGGTATATTGGGCCTCATGTATTTTACCCCAGTGTCACTTTGATGGCATGAATTGCTCTCTTGCTCAATAATAATAATAATAATAATAATAATAATAATAATAATAATAATAATAATAATAATAATAATTTTTGACTAGGTACAAGGCCATTTTAGAAAAACAATTTGGTAGGATGGCCTCTAAATCTCCCTCATATTACAACCTTATCTGATAAAGAAAAAGATGGAATGATCATAGCTGAAATACCTTTGATTATACAACTTTGTTCAGTCAGCACTGGTATGGAGCTAAACAACAACACCAACCTATTTTACCAAGCAGGAGTGTATTTTAGTGGAATTTGAACACCCAGAAGATAGAAGAATGAGGTTAAACAATCTATTTCATTTATCTACTAATATTATAACTTTTTATCATTGCTAACATCATCATAATCATCATAATAATAATAATAATCATAACAATAATAATGGTTTCATATTTCGGCACAAAGCCAGTAATCTTGGGGGAGGGAGTAAGTTGATTACATTGACCCACCCAGTGCTCAATTGGTATTTATGTTACTGACCCCAAAAGGATGAAAAGCAAAGACAACCTCGGCAGAATTTGAACTCAGAGGGTAGAGACAGATGAAAAAGCACTAAACACTTTGCCCAGCAAGCTAACAATTCTGCCTTAATAATAATAATAATAATAATAATAATAATGATAATAATAATCCTTTCTATTATAGGCACAAGGCCTGAAATTTTAGAGGAGGGAGTTAGTCGGTTACATTGACCCAAGTGTTTCACTGGTACTCAATTTATCAACCTTGAAAGGACGAAAGGCAAAGTCGATGTTGGTAAAGAGTATATATAAATATATATATGCGTGTTTGTGAGTCTGCATCTGTTTGTGCCCTCATCACATAACAGGCGCTGGTTTGCTTACTTCTAGGTAATGTAGTGCTTTGGTAAAAAAAAAACAACAAAAAAAACAGCAAACTAAATGCTCAGATTTAAAATAAAATATTGGAATTGATTTGATCGACTGAAGGTGGAGTTGCATTAAAAGAAATGAAGAAATCTTGTCTCTTTTACTTGTTTCAGGTACTAGATTTCAGCCATGCCGGGGTACTGCCTCGAAGGGTTTTAAACCAAAGGAATTCTCCCTGGTATTTATTTTAAAAAACTTGGTACTTATTTTATCAGTTTCTTATGCCAAACTATGAAATTACAGAGACATGAACAAGGCAATACCAGTTGTCAAACTGCAAGAGATGGTGAGGAACTAACACACACACACACACACACACATGAGAGTTGAGCTTTTTACAGTTTCTATGTAACAAATCCACTCACAAGGCTTTGGCTGGCCGAAATCTATAGTAGAAGTCACTTATCTATGTAGTTGTGAAGCAAACTTCATATCATGCAGCCACACTTGCACCTATAATAACGATTATTTTGTAACATAGGAAAAGGGCTTCAAATTCAAGAAGGGTTGATCAGTTAAACTGCTACCTCATTTTATCAATACAAAGGGGATGAAAAGGCTAAGTTGACCTTGAAAGGACTAGAACCCGGAATGTAAAGAGTTGAAAAACCACAAGGCACCACCACTATGTCCAACACTAACAGTTCTGCCAGTCTGCTAACCTAGTTATTTCTGAAGTAGGCACAAGGCCCAAAATTTACATAGAGTGGGTTAATTGATTATATCATCCCTAGTATTTTTGCTTGACTGGTATTATATTTTATCAACCCAGCATACAGAAGAAAAGTGAAAAATCAGCCTTAGAAGGATTTGAACTCAGAACATAAAGTGCTATTAAACTAATAAAAAATAGTGTCCTATGCTCTACTGGTTCTACCAATCTACTGCTGTGGCTCCTACCATGGCAGCAACAGCAGCATTTTCGAAAGTGGTCGTTTCATAATTCAGTGGACATCTGGAATGGCTGGTATGTCATTGCTAAGAAAGGTGGTTGTTACCGCAAATAGTCACATACAAGTCACAGGCATTCAAACTGGATGTCAAGACCCATAGCGGCTGCTTTTTCTATAACATCAAAGTTAGTAGAGGGAGAAAGGTTTGTTTTTTTGAGGGAGATATATAATTACTATTAACAAAACGAAAAACAAAGGAACATGAATATTAATTTCATAAGTATCTAATATATATATATATAATATATAATATATATATATAATATAGGCATAGGGGTGGCCTAATGGTTGAGAAGCTTGCTTTCCTAACCATGTGGTCTTGGGTTCAGACCCATAGCACAGTATCTTGGGTGTTTTTCTACATTAGCTACAAACACAAACAATGTCTTATGTGTGGACTTGGTAGATGGAAACTGAAAGAAGCCTATTGTCCATATATGTGTGTTAGTTAGTTAGTTAATTAGTTAATGTGTTTACATTTATCTCCCACCACCACCATCACTTGACAACAGTGTTGGTTTGTTTATGTTCCTGTAACTTAGAAGTTTGGTATAAGACACTGATAGAATAAGTACCAGGCTTAAATATAAATAGTTTGATTTGTTTGAGCAAACTCCTTCAAGACAGTGCCTGGCTGCAGTCCGATGACTGAAACAAGGCAAAATATGTGTATATACATATATAATATATATATATATATATATATAAATATTGCATGTGTATTTGTTTGTATGTACTGTGTGTATGTGTCCGCATTACCTATGTACCTCCTTATCTGTTTACTTACATATCCATTTACCAACACATAAACACATACACATATATATACATGTACATAACAGCCTACTAACAACTCTACCTGTGCATATATAAACTGTGGGTATTGGAGTACGACTACCTTCTATGTATATTTCCCATTTAGTACTGGGGATGTTTCATTTATGAGGACATACTCCTGTACTTGTCTGAGTGTTGGGTCCTTTGGTGCTTGGATAAAATGTAGATCTCACATTAACCCAGTGTGCCTCCCTCCATGTTAGTCTTTGACAAGTTGGTCTTTGACAAGTTGGTCTTTGACATGGAGGACTGTTTTTTGTTGTCAAATTGTTTCAAATGGTCATTTAGTCTCTCCGCAATGCTTCTAGATGTTTCACCAATGTATGTCATGTTCTTGTCTTTACAAGCACATTCTATGCACCTTATGCTGTAGACTACATTTCTAGTTCTACAGATAATGCCAGGGTTAATCTTATATACTATGCAGTTATCATCTGTGCATGCGGTGTCCTACATAGTCATGATCTAACGGAACTCCCTGGCTTTTCAACGATCTTAATGTTGAGTTTGGCCTCCTTCACAGCTTTCCTAAATCTTCAGGCTAGTTCTCCATGTGCTGTGGCTTCAACAAACATCACTCCTTGATATTTGTCGGTTTTATACCATGTGTTCACCCTGTTTACTTTGTCACAAACTCTTTATATCCTATTCTAGTCTTTACTTCTATATCTAGGGCAGGTACCACTGGTTTCGTTACATATGATGCTATCTATACTTAATTTGATACTTTAGTGCTGGATGCTCTCCATTATACTCCTCTTGGTTTCCACACTGCAGTTACTGGAGTTTGTCCTAAGTAAAATATTAATGTCATCTACATACCTACAGTAAAGTAACATAGTTGTAGATTGTTCTGCTAAGGATTCTTTAAGTTTTCTGTCCCACCAGGTCATGAAGAAGCTGGCCACATCTCTAGCCACACCGACACCAATGGCCGCACCTTGAACCTGCATGTATAGTTTCCTGTTAAACTTTACTATGTGTCTCTTCAAGGTGGTTCTTATGCTAGCCCCTACTGCATGAACCATCATTCTTTTCACCTGACTGTTGTTCTCAGGGTTCTGGGTTGGTATGGTTCAGACACTCAAGCGCTCTGTGGGGCTTTTCTTCACTGCTGAGGTGATGCCGGGTGGTCTTCCCCTCTGTGACCTGGTGGGGCAGAATCTACTAACGTCAAGGTTGTCTAAGTAGTTAGACAAAAACAATATATATATATATATATATATATATACACACACACTCACACATGTATCTATGCGTGTGTGTCAGTCCATACTTCCACGTACTGTAATTCTTTAGAGATTATATACATACAAACAATATATATATATATATATATACATATCACATATATACTCAGGATATACACACACATATATACATACATACATACATATATATATACACACATATGCATATACATACATATATATACATACATACATATATATA
>NC_043016.1:8058471-8078471 GCF_006345805.1 Octopus sinensis | reverse complement strand
TCCATATTATTTGTGGAGCAGATATCCAGTATGTTACCTGCCCTGGTTGGTTGGAGTACAATTTGTTCCATGTACAAAATGTTGATAAGGTTCAGGAGGGACTTCACCTGTCCTTGTTCGCATCGTGCCATTCCTGGGAGAGAATGGCCCTCAGGCCATCTGACATTGGGCAGATTGAAGTCTCCCTTAAGAAGTACCCTTATGTGTTGTTCTAATGTGACTAGAACTTCTATTTTTGTAAGGCAGTCTTCAAAGTTGCCTACATGATTCGGTGCATCTGGAGGGTGTTATGTAGTATATATAACTACATCGAGTTGTCTTATATGTACAGTTAGTGTGTCACTGAATTTGAGTGGGACGAAAGGACCTGGGTATGAGGTCTTCGTGGATGTACATAGCAACTCCACCATGACTCCGTTCTTTCTGTCGGTCCGTTATACAACATACTGTGGTATGTGTATTTCTGCATTTGCTATATCTGGTCTCGGGTGTGTTTCTGTAAGTGCTATGCTATTTGCTGTGGTGGTCATGTCCATGTATGTATATATGTGTATACATATATACACACACACACTTTATCTACATACATACATATATATATATATATATACACATACATACATATATATATACACATACATACATACATATATACACATACATACATACATATATACACATACATACATACATATATACACATACATACATACATATATTCACACATATATATATATATATATACACATACATATTCACATATAATATACATCATATTATATATATTATACACATACTATTTACATATATATATATACATACATACATATTCATATATATACATACATACATATATATATATATACATACATATACATACATACATATATATATATATACATACATATATATATATTCATATATATACATACATACATATATATATACATATATATTCATATATATACATACATACATATATTATATACATACATATATTCATATGTATACATACATACTATATATATATACATACATATATATCATATATATACATACATACATATATATATATATACATACATATAATTCATATATATATATACATACATACATATATAATATATACATACATATATATTCTATATATACATACATACATATATATAATACATACATATATATTCATATATATACATACATATATATATACATGCATATTATTCATATATATACATACATATTCATATATATACATACATACTATTCATATATAACATACATATTCATATATATACATACATACATATTCATATATATACATACATACATATTCATATATATATATACATACATATATATTCATATATATATACATACATATATATTCATACATACATATATATTCATATATATAACATACATATATATTCATATATATACATATATATATATTCATATATATACATACATATATATATATTCATATATATACATACATATATATATATTCATATATATACATACATACATATATATTCATATATATACATACATATATATTCATATATATACATATATATATATTCATATATATATATATACATACATACATATATATTCATATATATATACATACATCACTATATATTCATATATTATATACATACATACATATATATTCATATATATTACATACATACATATATATTCATAATCCATCCGAACGTGGCCGTAGTCTACCGCATCACTCGCCATCGTGCTGTGGGCACATAACAAACACCATCCGTCGTGGCCGTTTGCCAGCCTCATCTAGCACCTGTGTCGGTGGCACATAAAAGTAGTCAGTACCGCTTGTGGTACCAGTGCCGGTGGCACACAAGAATCCATCCGAACATGGCCGTAGTCAGTACCGCATCACTGGCCATCGTGCTGTGGGCACATAACAAACACCATCCGGTCGTGGCCGTTCGCAGCCTCATCTAGCACCTGTGTCGGTGGCACATAAAAACACCATCCGAAGACCCGGCAAGACTAGTCAGCCATAACCCAGGCCCCTACCTGGGACGTAGTCAGTCCACCTGTGCATACCTTCCTCCTTGTGATACTTGTGAAGGCCTGTTGAGGCAAGTGAAAATCAAAATCAAAATCAAATCAAAACAAATCAAAATAGATGAACATCAATGGAATTTGTATCTTTGTGGTACCAGTGCCGGTGGCACACAAGAGAAAACCATCCGAAAGTGGCCGTAGCCAGTACCGCATCGACTGGCCTCCGTGCTGTGGGCACATGACAAACACCATCCGATCGTGGCCGTTCGCCAGCCTCATCTAGCACCTGTGTCGGTGGCACAAAAAACACCATCCGAAGACCCGGCAACTAGTCAGGCCATAACCCATGCCCCTACCTGGGACGTAGTCAGTCCACCTGTGCATACCTTCCTTCTTGTGACACTTGTGAAGACCTGTTGAGGCAAGTGAAAATCAATCAAACAAATCAAAATAGATGAACATCAATGGAATCTGTATCTTTGTGGTACCAGTGCCGGTGGCACACACTTTGTGGTACCAGTGCCGGTGGCACACACTTTGTGGTACCAGTGCCGGTGGCACACAAGAGAACCATCCGAACGTGGCCGTAGCCAGTTCCGCATCAACCGGCCTCCGTGCTGTGGGCACGTAACAAACACCATCCGATCATGGCCGTTCGCCAGCCTCATCTGGCACCTGTGTCGGTGGCACATAAAAACACCTTCCGAAGACCCGGCAAGACTAGTCAGTCCACCTGTGCATACCTTCCTTCTTGTGACACTTGTGAAGACCGGTTGAGGCAAGTGAAAATCAAATCAAAATAGACAAAATAGATGAACATCAATGGAATTTGTATCTTGTGGTACCAGTGCCTGTGGCACACAAGAAATCCATCAGTGCCGTAGTCAGTGCGGTGGGCACATGACAAACCCATCCGATCGTGGCCGTTCGCCAGCCTCATCTAGCACCTGTGTCGGTGGCACATAAAAACACCATCCGAAGACCCGGCAAGACTAGTCAGCCCATAACCCATGGCCCCTACCTGGACGTAGTCAGTCCACCTGTGCATACCTTCCTTCTTGTGACACTTGTGAAGACCTGTTGAGGCAAGTGAAAATCAAAACAAATCAAAATAGATGAACATCAATGGAATTTGTATCTTTGTGGTACCAGTGCCGGTGGCACGTGGCACATAAGAAAACCATCCGAACGTGGCCGTAGCCAGTACCGCATTGACTGGCCTCCGTGCTGTGGGCACGTAACAAGCACCATCCGATCGTGGCCGTTTGCCAGCCTCATCTGGCACCTGTGTCGGTGGCACATAAAAACACCATCCGAGCGTGGCCGTCTGCCAGCCTCGTCTGGCACCTGTGTCGGTGGCACATAAAAACCACCATACGAGCGTGGCCGTCTGCCAGCCTCGTGGCACCTGTGTCGGTGGCACATAAAAAACACCATCCGAGCGTGGCCGTCTGCCAGCCTCGTCTGGCACCTGTGTCGGTGGCACATAAAATCACCCACTACACTCTCGGAGTGGTTGGCGTTAGGAAGGGCATCCAGCTGTAGAAACACTGCCAGATCTGACTGGACTGGTGCAGCTTCGGCTCCCCAGACCCCAGTTGAACCGTCCAACCATGCTAGCATGGAAAGCGGACGTTAAATGAGATGATGATGATGATGATACATACATACATATATATTCTATATATATACATACATACATAGATATATCATATATACATACATATATATTCATATATATACATACATATATATTCATATATATACATACATATATATTCATATATATACATACATATATATTCATATATATATATATATACATACATACATATATATTCATATATATATACATACATACATATATATTCATATATATATATATATACATACATATATATTCATATTATACATACATAACATACATATATATTCATATATATACATACATACATACATATATATTCATATATAATACATACATACATATTCATATATATATACATAACTACATATATATTCATATATATACATACATATATGTCTATATATATATATATATATATATATATATATATATACAACACACACAAAGACATACAGAACAAATATGAAAAGCGGTAACCAAGGTTCTCAACTTTGTTACACGTAGAAATTTGTGATGATAGAGACGGTGGTGATGAAGGGAGGGAAGTGGTGGTGACGGTTGGCAGTGGAGCGGGGGGGGGATTATATTCCCCTCCCCCACTAATTTCCATCTTATTTGATTTCTTTAATGCCAAAAACACAGAACGGGTGGGGATAGTGAGACCATCTTCAGCTCTGACCAAATTACACATATTTACACTCTCACATAAAACACGCACACACACAGCCTGAAGCTTAATCAGATAAGAAAGCACCAGTGTAGCCTGATTCCTCTAAAGAACACTTATAACAGTTCAAGACATTCCATACTCGACTTTCCTTTTACACAACTCTGGGTGCAATGGTATCATCATACGACTAACACCATTGGTTAGAGTGGCACAAAAACCAGACTGTTACTTCAAAGGACCTTGGCCCAGAAAATTGCAACCAATTTTTTTGGTTTTTTTTTTTTTGCCTTTCTTTAGAACAGATTTTATTTGTTTGCCATTATTTTTTTAATAATTTTTTGCTTTTTATTTTTTAAATTCTATTTATTTATTTTTTAACATCTACAATCACTTCATTTCAAGTATGACTTGCTTCAGTGTTTTCTTAATGTAATAACAAAACGAAGCTAAGTCAGAATAAGCTAATGATGTGAGATGTTCATCTTTTCCATGTTGGGTAGAATGTATGTTGTGTGCCAAGAGACACAGACAAATGTATTTGCTGTTTGTTCCTTCTCAAGCCATGCCTGGCTCATAAGGGCCGGTTTCCCGGTTTCTTGGCGTATAGGTTTCTTGGCCGGTCCGTCACAGGTGAGCTGCAAGATGCAGGAGAAAAAAGTGAGAGAATGTTGTGACGAAAGAGTCAGCAGAAGTTCGCCATTACCTTCTGCTGGAGCCGCGTGGAGCTTAGGTGTTTTCGCTCATAAACACACACATCACCCGGTCTGAAATTCGAACCTGCAATCCCTCGACCGTGAGTCCGCTGCTCTAACTACTAGGCCATGTGCCTCCACGGACAAATGTATGTATGTATGTATATATGGATGGATGGAGGTATGGCTCGATGGGGTGGTGGGTAGCAGTTTAGAGACAACACTATCACTATTCTCGTCTCCATTTTAATAATACAGATTCTGAATATTTTTGCAGGTCCTACCATTCCTCCTCTTTTAATCTGTATCAGCTTGCCTTTATTCAAGTAACTGACATGTCACTCAAAAAGACAGAGTGTTGTAGGAATGACTGTTATATCATGGTTTTTGAATTCCATGTCAGCCCAGGTCAAGCATAGCGATAACCAAATGGGATCCAGCCATAACCATACTGTCAGGTAGACTTTCTGCATACCTAAATTAAGCTTTGTCCAAAGTGGCTTTCCTTGTAAGATAGGCATGACTGTATGGTCAAGAAGTTAAGGAGTCTGTTTCTTAACCATATGGATTCAAGTTCAACTGCACTATACAGCACCTTCAGCAAGTACCTTACTATAGTCCTGGACCAACCAAAGCCCCATGAGGGGATTTGGTGGACAAACTGAAAGAAGCCATCATATATATATATATATATATATATATATATATATATATATGCATACATACATACACATACATATATAGGAGTGGCTGCGTGGTAAGTAGCTAGCTTACCAACCACATGGTTCTAGTTCAGTCCCACTGCATGGCACCTTGGGCAAGTGTCTTCTACTATAGCCTTGGGCAAACCAAAGCCTTGTGAGTAGATTTGGTAGATGGAACTGAAAGAACCCGTCGTATATATGTATGTATATATATATATATATATATTAATGTGTGTGTGTTTGTGTGTCTCTGTTTGCCCCCCCCCCCCCGCAAACATCGCTTGACAACCGATGCTGGTGTGTTTACATCCCCATAACTTAGCAGTTCAGCAAAAGAGACTGCTAGAATAAGTACTAGGCTTACAAAAAATAAGTCCTGGGGGCAATTTGTTCGACTAAAGGAGGTGCTCCAACATGACTGCAGTCAAATGACTGAAACAAGTAAAAGAGTATAATATATATATATATATATATATATATATATTATATAGGCACGGAGTGGCTGTGTGGTAAGACATGGTTCCAAGTACAGTCCCTCTGCGAGGCACATTGGGCAAGTGTCTTCTACTATAGCCTTGGGCCAACCAAAGCCTTGTGAGTGGATCTGGTAGAAGAAACTGAAAGAAACCCATCATATATATGTATGTGTGTGTCAATGTTAGTGTGTTTACATCCCCGTAGCCTAGTGATTCAGCAAAAGAGACAGAATAAGTACTACGCTTACAAAGAATAAGTCCTGGGGTCGATTTGTTCAAATAAAGGTGGTGCTCCAGCATGGCCACAGTCAAATGACTGAAACATGTAAAACAATAAAAGAATGTATATATATTTGTATTTGGAAGAAGTAACAGAGTGATCCAGGTTCAAGAGTTCCATGTGTTAGCACTTATGAAACTTGAATCACTGTTATTTCTCCTAAATAAAAAAATACACATATACTCATATTTTGAGTTCAATTTTTCCTGTTTGCATCAACGTGTGTGTGTGTGTGTGTGTGTGTAAATGAGAGTGAGTGTCTCTCTTAACATTCTGTGAGGGTTGAAGAATGGTCACCAAATTACAAGCCACCTCATTTGTTTCCAATCTACAGTCGCCTTACTGGCACTTGAGCCCTGTGTTGGTAGGGTGCTAAGAGCACCATCCGAGCGTGATCATTGCCAGCATCGCCTTACTGGCACCTGTGCTGGTGGCATGTGTAAAAAGATTTGAGCGAGGTCGTTGCCAGTACCACCTGACTGGCACCCGAGCCGATGGCACGTAAAAAGCACCCACTACACTCTCGGAGTGGTTGGCGTTAGGAAGGGCATCCAGCTGTAGAAACTCTGCCAGATCAAGATTGGAGCCTGGTGCAGCCATCTGGTTCACCAGCCCTCAGTCAAATCATCCAACCCATGCTAGCATGGAAAGCAGACGTTAAACAACGATGATGATGATGATGATGATGAACGAAAAACATGTTTTTGGAAATGTGTGAGGATTAGTGATGGAAATGGTATACAACTATAAAGAGGCTGCCAGTAAGAAAAAGCAAATGTTAAAACAATGATGATGAGGAGGACAGAAGGATGGGATTTGAGGGACATTGGCTGTTATTTCTCGTGGCTGTAGCAAAATAGGGTAATGCAGGACTGCACTAGACAAGGCTCAAAACAATCTGACTGTAGATGAGAAACAGGTAATAGCAGAGGTACACAAACTCATAGAAAAAAGACCGATTCATTAGAGGTGAGAGCAGAGAACCTATCAAGGAAATGACATGTAGCTTCATTAGTGTACCACAACCAAAGATCAAAAGCTTATTACACAAGAATGTGTTACGCCTGAATGAGCAGCAGTTAAGAAAACCAGACTGTAACAACAAACAAAAGTGTATTTAAAGTACCAGAGACTGACTGCTGTTTAGACAGTAGTGTTTTTGTTATATAAGAATAACAACTGACATCTTCTCTGTAATGAAGGGATATAAAAGAAAGAAAGAAAGAAAGAAAGAGATCTACATCTCTATGCTGAAATATGTAAGTAGAAAACAAGCAAATTTAACAGTATTTACTTAAGTACAACACAATCTCTAACATGATGTGGGCTCCAAACTGAGTCTAAAAGTGAGTAAATATTTCATCCTGTTAACTTATATATGTTACTGGTTAGAAGAGAAAGGGATTTAAAAAAATTCAGGCAGATATCAATGAAGCACTCAGCTTTAAAAGAATTTGGTTAAGAATATCCAACGATTAGACACCAGTAAATGTAAGTAGAATTATGCATCCAAAGTAAGTCTTCATGCGTGACAAGTAAGACCAAATATATGTAAGTGATAAGTGCCAACACATGGAATTTGTGACCTGAGTCACTCAGCTGTTTCTGCTAAATATTAATAAGAAAATATAGGCACAGGTGTGGCTGTGCAGTAAGAAGCTTGCTTCCCAACCACATAGTTCCGGGTTCAGTCCCACTGCATGGCACTTTGGGCAAATGTCTTTTACTGTAGCCTTGGGCCAATCAAAGTCTTGTGAGTGGATTTGGTAGATGGAAACTGAAAGAAGCCTGTTGTATGTGCGTGTGTGTGTATATAATGATAATAATAATAATCATTGTCATTTAACGTCTGCTTTCCACGCTGGCATGGGTTGGATGGTTTGACTGAGAGCTGGACATGGAAAAATATTGCCCCTGCTTGGAAGCAGTTGAGTGTTGGTTACAGGAATGGCATCCAGTACCAGATAATCCGCTTCAATGAATACTGCAAGCCTGGGAAATTGGATGTTAAATTGATGATGAGATGATGATGATAACGACAATGCCTACTAATAGGACAAACACGCTCAAGAGTGATAGTAACACTGCATGCTTTCTTTACCAGTGGTACACAACCATTTTTGGTCCTGATGTTTAGAATTAATTTACTCACAATACTAGTGAGTAAATATGGTAAATAAAAACGAAGCTAACGAAGGTGTACTAGTTTTAAATGTAACGAACGTCATTGAAGTAAAAGTACAAGAGTCTTTGTTAGATTCAAAGACAAATGAATCTTCTGGTTGGTTGGTCAACTGAAATGAAATGCTGGCTCACAGATTCAGCTGGGCATTCCACCAATAGAGGTATCTACGACTGGAAGAATTAATCTAATGTAACAAAGACTTTGAATTAATAACAAATACAGTCCACCCAATGAACTTCCAGAGAATTTTTATCAACTCAATTTCAAATTGCAAAGCATAAGCACAACAAAGTATTTGGTAAAAGACATTTCCCCAAAATGCCACAGAATAGGATCAAACAAGAGACTGTAAGATTCCTTACGAAGCTTAGATTGGCTACACCCACTACACTCACAAATATATATACAAAAATACACACATATCACCCTATAAATTAGTATATCCAAATAGTATGTCTATATGTATATATATGTGTGTGTGTGTGTGTGTGTGTGTATTGTATTATCTGGATGTAGTAATTTACAAGAACATCTTATTTTTATTGCATTAAATGGTAGCAATTAAGCAATTATTTAATTTAACAAATCTAATCACTACATTTATCTCCTAAAAGATATTATATATTTTAAAATCTACAAATCATTGAATGGAATTAGAAAAGTGTAAAATTAAAATGAAAAACAGATACAAGCAAAAAAAAAAAAAGAATTCAAAAACAAAAAAAACAACAAAAGAAAAATAATTATATATTAAATCTTCAAGAATAACAGGTATTCATTTTAAGTAAATTCTCTATGCAAAACTTGATAAAATTCAGTGGCTTTCTCATTCATGCATTTTCTATCAATTCTTAATGAAATTTTGGAGTGATATTGATATAATTAGTGTCATTGTGACATTTCACAGAAATGACAATAAGTCACAGTCACCATACACACTCACACACATACACACACACACACATATATATATATATATACACATATATTAACACACACATCCAGAGTGATGTCATTCCTGTTTTCTAATAGTGTGCTAGCACTAGCATCTATCAATCCTTTGAAAAAAACAAAACAAAGGAAGTTGTATTACTTAAATACATAAAACTATTTAAAATACCATTATAATTTATTTATTTATTTATTTTATGATTCCACCAAGAATATGAATAGGCGTAGACATGTCCGTGTGGTAAGAAGCTTGCTTCCCAATCAAATGGTTCCCAGTTCGGTCCCACTACATGCCAAGTGTTTTCTACAAGAGCCTCGAGACGACCAAAGCCTTGAGAGTGGATTTGGTAGACAGAAACTGAAAGAAGCCCATAGTGTATGTATATATATATATATATATATATATATATATATGTATGTATTATCATCATCATCATCGTTTAATGTCTGTCTTCCATGCTGGTATGGGTTGGAAGGTTTGACTGAGGTCTGGAAAGTCAGCAGCTGCAGCACCAGGCTCCAATCTGATCTGGCAGAGTTTCTACAGCTGGATGCCCTTCCTAATGCCAACCACTCTGTGAGTGCAGTGGGCGCTTTTTATGTGTCACCGGCACGGGAGCCAGTCAGGTGACCCTGGCATCGATTACGTTTGGATAGTACATTTTATGTGCCTCCGGCATGTGAGCCAGTCGGTGGGGCACTGGCATCGACCACATTCAGATGGTGCTTTTTACATGCCACTGGCACCGGAGCCAGACAGGGGCCACTGGCCCAGCTACAATTTTGGTTTTACTCAACTGTGTGTGTCTGTATGTGTTTGTACCTCAACACCACTATTTGACAACTGGTTTTGGTGTGTTTGTGTCCTTGTGACTTAGTGGTTCATCAAAAGAGACTGACAGAATAAGTACCAGCCTTGAAAAGTAAGTACTGAGGTCAATTCATTCAATCAAAAATTCAGGGTGGTGCTCCAGCATGGCTGCAGCCTGATGACAATGTCTGTGTGTGTTTTGATTAATAATGAGCAGAACTTACAGAGTGACTCAAGGGGTGATAGTTTCAGGTGTTGGTACTTATTGAAAAATCATGTTTTGAGTTTATATTTTCCTATTTGAATCTCAAATCTGTGTGAGTGTGTGTGTATTTGTGTGTGTGTCATCATCATCATTCTCATCATTTTTTAACGTCCGCTTTCCATGCTAGCATGGGTTGGACGATTTAACTGAGGGCTGGTGAACCAGATGGCTGCACCAGGCTTCAATCTTGATCTGGCAGAGTTTCAACAGCTGGATGCCCTTCCTAACACCAACCACTCCGAAAGTGTAGTGGGTGCTTTTATGTGCCAGTCAGGAGGTACTGGCAACAACCTCGCTTGAATCTTTTACACATGCCACCGGCACAGGTGCCAGTAAGGCGATGCTGGTAACGATCACGCTCGAATGGTGTCTTTTACGTGCCACTGGCATGAGGAGCCGGTTAGCCACTCTGTCAATGATCACACTCGTATGGTGCTCTTTGCACCCCGCTAGCACGGATACCAGTCATCAATTTGGAAACAGTCTTACACTTCTGAGTTTCACCTGTAGGTGTACAGGGATTCTTTAGACCAAGTTACGATTTGTGAAGCTCAGAGCAGCAAAAAGACTGACTGAACCAAAATAAAACATATTAGTCTCCACTATGATATTGAGTACTCTTTTTCCAACAGTTAAACACTAAACACACACACATTCCTGGTTGAATTATAAAAACAACTAAGTAAATTTCGGCCTGTATTTAAACTGGGTTTGTGTATTTAACTCATACACGACTTACTTCTTCGTTTCTTCTTCAAATGTCTGATTGAAGCGAGCACTACATCAGAAAATAGAAAATGACATGGCTATCAAAATAAACTGAAAAAAAGCAATGATTGACGTGTTATTTAAAGGAAAGACCTGACATGACATTAGGTAGAGACACGTCTTTACCGTTTTACCTACTGACATGTTAGGAGGTAAAGAAAGACTTTCCTTTGTCAGTAAGCGAAGACATGCTGACAAAGAGGAGAGCAGGACAAAAATATAAAAAAGGGAGAAGTTATTACCTTGTAAAGGAATAAACAGAATGAAGAATAAAAAAAAAAAACACGAACACCACCCCCTGTATAAAGACATCCACATTCTCATCATTTTATATCCATTTTGTTTTTTTTTTTTTGTTCCTATGCTTGCATGGGCTCAACAGGTCTTCTCCATCACAGAATTTTGCCATTGCCATATCTGTGGTTGCAATATCTTTGCCATATCCGTGGTTGCAAAGCTATTTAAGCAATGTTTCCATGGATGGTTAATGGGTATCTATGAAAGGGTAGCACCCACTGTTATCCTCAAAGTAAATGCATATTAAAAGAAATTATTATTGGCGAAATGCTTGGCGGTATTGCGTTTGCCGTTGCATTCTGAATTCAAATTTCGCCGAGGTTGACTTTGCCTTTCATCCTTTCGGGATCGATAAATAAAGTACCAGTTTCGCACTGGGGTCGATGTAATCGACTTAATCCCTTTGTCTGTCCTTGTTTGTCCCCTCTGTGTTTAGCCCCTTGTGGGCAGTAAAGAAATATATTATTATTATTATTATTATGCTTTTGGGGTTGATAAAATAAGTACCAGTTGAACACTGGGTTTGACATAATCAACTCAACCCCTCACCCCACAAAATTGCTGTCCTTGTGGCAAATTTTGAAACTATAATCATTATTATTATTGTTGTTATTATTATTATTATTATTATTATTTCGACTGTCACTACGTTCTGAGTTCAAATTCCGCCGTGGTCGACTCTGCCTTTCATCCTTTCGGGGTCGATTAAATAGGTACCAGTGAAACACAGGGGTCAATGTAATTGACTTAATCCCTTCCCTCAAATTTCAGACCTTATGCCTAAAGTAGAAAGGGTTATTATTATTATTATTATTATTATTACAACTACTACTAAGGTGGCAAGCTGGCAGAATCATTAGCATGCCCGGCAAAGTGTTTGGCTGTATATCATCTGTCTTTACATTCTGCCATTGTCGACTTTCATCCTTTCTGGGGTCAAATAAATTAAGGACCAGAGCAACACTGGAATTAATGTCATCGACTAGTGCCCCTCATCCCATGCTGGGGGAAATGCTTAGTAGCATTTTGTCCAACATTGCATTCTGAGTACAAATTCAAACGAGGTCAACTTTGCCATTCATGTCTATTTCTTTACTACCCACAAAGGGGCTAAACACAGAGGGGGCAAACAAGGACAGACAAACGGATTAAGTCGATTACATCGACCCCCAGTGCGTAACTGGTACTTAATTTATCGACCCCGAAAGGATGAAAGGCAAAGTCGACCTCGGCAGAATTTGAAACTCAGAACGTAACGACAGACGAAATACGGCTACGCATTTCACCCGGCGTGCTAACATTTCTGCCAGCTCACCGCCTTTCATATCCTTTCAGGGGTCGAACTGACTGATGCCCCCTGTCCTGAAATTGTTGGCCTTGCGTCAAAATTTGAAACCATTATTATCGGCATCGGCATATCTTGTTTTAAGCTAAAGACAATGAAAGAAGCGGGAGAAAGAGAGAAACAGATAAAGAGGAAGAGTCTTGTGATGATGGAATGTGAATGAAAATTATGCCTGCCGCATATACACACACACACGATAATGCAGACAAACACACACATACACGTAGAGGGAGAGGGAGAGGTAATAAGATGCTTCTCACAAACAAAGTATTCTTAATTCTTATTAATATATATGCATTTGTGTGTGTGTGTGTGTATATATGTGTGTGTGTGTGTGTGTATATATGTAAGTGTGTGTGTATGTGTGTGTATATATATATATATATATATATATATGTGTATAATGAGTATATATGTATGTGTGTATATGTATATGTGTGTGTGTATATATATATGTATGTATATGTGTATATATGTATGTATTTATCTATGCATGTGTCTGTACATATATATATATATATATATGTATATGTGTATATATGTATGTATTTATCTATGCATGTGTGTCTATGTATGTATGTATGTATGTATGTATATATATATGTGTGTGGACTAATGTGTTGGTGAACCATTGCCAACTTTTCATGAGCTGAGAAAGACTTGAGGAAGTTTGGAAATGCAGGAAGAAAGAAATTTTGGTAACATTCCACCACACCTCTCTAGAAAATACGTATATGGTATGTGAGGAAGAAAACAGGAACTTTTAAAACAAACAATTAAAACTGGAAAGTAGCATTTCAAAATGTTTTCTAATGGAATTGGTACTGAGTGAGGAATATCTGCAAAAAAGATAAAGACAAATAACTATTTTGTTCTTGTCTGATAGAGAAGACTTTTAACCAAAGGTGTTCCTGATATGACCATCCTGTCTTGATTTCAGATAGTGTATCAAAAACAGTATTATACAATGTGCTCTTTTTTTAAAGACACAGTAGGGTGTTATTTGAAGATTTAGCTGCTACTTCAAGCAAGTCAATAGGTCACTATCATCTTAGATTCTTATCTTTGTATGTATGTTTATGTTATGTATGTTTTCATGTGTATGTATGTGTATGTACACATACAATTATACATACACACACACACACAGACACATACGCATGCACACACACACACTATCAGCATTATCTGTTAATGTCTGTTTTCCATGCTGGCATGGGTTGAATGGTTTGAGAGGATACAAGTCTCAGGACTGCTTTGAGCTCTAATATCAGCTTTGACATAGTTTCTATGGTTGGATGCCATTCCTAAAATTCCTGATGTTTTTAAATTATCTTCTCTTCGAAAGAAGAGTAAACAAATGCCTTGAGGTGATAGCAACTAATTCCAAATAAGGTGATTCAATATCAAGAATTTCTCCAAAACTGACACACCATTCAAGAAAAAGATGTGTCCACGGCTGTCCAGTTGTCTACAAACAATTAGACTGTTTTTTCAAGAACTGACCTCACAGTATCATGACCACCAATATTATGAACACATAAGGAGTTGAATACCCTAACCTTTAGCCAGACAGTATGTATGTATTCTTGTGTGTATATGTATAGCCACTGAATTTGGTTAAAAAGAGATGATTAGCAATGGCTAGAAGAATCTCTATATATATAAACAGCAAAATGCCTGTGTGTGTGTGTGTATCCTTTATATAAATCCACAATTTTTCAGTTAGAGGTCTCATACTTTCTATGGTCATTCAAAACCACCCAAGGGTGGTTGTGCACTCTTTACATTTCCCCAGCCATTAAAACGTCAATAGAAATGACTTTTTTGTGAATTTTCTATTCAAAACCCAATCAAAATGCCCAAAACTTGATACACCAATTGAATGCCAGCTAGCTGTATGTGATTGGTCGGAGATTTGGACAGTACTCGCATTATGTGCACACGCACGCAGCTGTATATGCATACACTAGCACTATGACCTGGCAACACCGGGTCATAGTGCAAGTATTTGAATAAAAGAACACAGAAGAATATAGTAAAACTTCAGTAATGAACACATCACTTATTCAAATTTTGAACTATCAGGACAAGTTCTCACAGTTCCATTATTAAATTCGTTTTGCCTTCTTTTAAGTTACAATCAGATCAGTTATCCAAACAACATATTCTCAGCTCATCTCATTTGGACAATCAGGAATTAACTATGTCTGTGTAAGTATGCTTTTCTGATAATGTAGGGCAGGACATACAAGATTCTTTGCCTTATAAACTACTCTGGACAAATCTTAAAATGCAAAGTCTGCAGTTTGAAGCACTTCTATTTTCTGTTTACTATCATCATCAATAGGAGTTAGATCGTCAAAGGAAAAGTTACTCCCCATAGATTAGCATCAGATTGTTTTGGGGTAAGTGATTGAATGCAAATCACATTTCGAAATAAATCCATTTTTAACCCTTTGACATTTAACCCTTTCATTACCAACCTGGCTGAAATTGGCTCTGAGTACAAATGTCTTGTTTTCATAAGTTTTAAATCAAAATTTTCCACCAAACCTTAGTCACAATTTATGTTCCTAACACTAGCTTAATGGTAACTAAGTTATTTTACTAAATTCTTTGTTATATTTAAAAATAATTGAAAGAAACACAGAGCATCTCAAAATAAACGGTAACAAAAGGGTTAACCATTGATATCCAGCCCAAATGTTCTACCTTACTGTATGATTAAACCAGCCAGATCCAGCCTATCACACCTCCCCTACAGTGTCATTCTAAATATAAACAGTCGCACCACTATGAAATAATGCATGATTAATTGAACACAATGTAAATAAATAAGCATTTACATTTGACAGAGGAATCTAAGTGCTGAACGGTTAATGGAAACAGTTGGAAGGAGTTCAGTCGACCAAATCCAAATGACAAGGCTTCGGTTGGCTTGGAATTGTAGTGGAAGACACTAGCCAAAGGTGCCACACAGTGGGGCCGAGTCCAGAACCATAGTTAGGAAGCAAACTTCTTACCACACAGACACACCTGTGCCTATATATATATATGTGTGTGTGTATAGATATGCCACTCACAATGAAATATGATGACTTGGTAACATGTATCATGTTTTTTTGCTAATTGTTTCTGGCACCTGTGCAGTCACATGCAAACACAAGACAACCCCCCTTGGTGCTTCTCCTCGGGGATCAGTAGAATATCCAGGATGTGACAATTGAAATGACAGAAGGCTTCACTGGTTCTAGACTGGTAATAGTGTTAAGGCGGCGAGCTGGCAGAATCGTTAGCACGCCAGGCGAAATGCTTAGCAGTATTTCGTCTACCACTACGTTCTGAGTTCAAATTCCTCCGAAGTCGACTTTACCTTTCATCCTTTCGGAGTCAATTAAATAAGTACCAGTTAATCACTGGGGTCAACATAATCGACTTAATCCGTTTGTCTGTCCTTGTTTGTCCCTTCTGTGTTTAGCCACTTGTGGGCAGTAAAGAAATAGGTAATAGTGTAGTACACCAGAGTAGACTGAAACAACACAAAATTAAGTGCTTTGCTTTCAAAGACTAAACAACACACTGCTTAGTGTAGGAAAATCGAACCCTGTGTCTCATGATCACAGTCCAGAGCACTAATCACTCAACCACACACACACACACACCACCCAATGTATATGTGCCTCTGTGTGTGTGTGTGTGTGTGTGTGTGTGTGTGTGTGTGTGTTGGAAGAAATATGGCTGCTACATCTAGCAGGTCACAAGACAAGAGTGAAACTCCCTTGTTGGTTTGGGTCTAGCATGTTATACTGTTGCATGACCCACTTTTCTTAATATGACATAGAGAGAGAGAGGGAGAGAGAGAGAGAGAGATACATAGATATAAATAAAATGCATTTTAGCATATGCAAGCTGTTGATGAATGTAAGTGCTTTTGCATACGTGCATGTGCACATAATCAAATTTAAGTCACAAGGTAACTGCTACAATAGAATCAGAGAAACTTGTTTATCATAACGAATACAGTGTGCGCCATATCAAGTCCTTAACGTGAGCCGATATTACCATCCCCACCACCGACAACTGGACAAACCAGGTCTGCAATGTCATAAGCAAAATGTCTTGGCACCAACCAAGAATGTTCTGCAGGAGATTAATATCTATATCCTGTTTAAACAACAAAATCTGTAAACTCATTCAGGACACGGACAGGGAATTTTAACACCCAGCAGTTGATATACTGTCAACAGACTCACTGTATGTATATATATATATATATATATATTTACAAGCAAATAAATATACACACTTATGCTGTATTCCTATCACTGCTGTTAATGTTACTTATCCTTTAACTAAACTCTACAAGGAAACTAACCGCCTCTGTATCTAACGGGCCGAGAGAGTCTTGCTTTGTCGTCTCTTTTACTCTTTTACTCGTTTCAGTCATTTTGACTGCGACCATGCTGGAGCACCGCCTTTTAGTCGAGCAAAATGACCCCAGGACTTATTCTTTGTAAGCCTAGTACTTATTCTATCGTTCTATTTTGCCGAACCACTAAGTTACGGGGACGTAAACACACCAGCATCGGTTGTCAAGTGATGACGTGGGGGAGGGGGGAACAAACAGAGACACATGAACACACACATATATATCTCATTCTCTCATCTACTTGTTTCAGTCATTTGACTGAGGTCGACTTTGCCTTTCATCCTTTCGGGGTCGATTAAATAAGTACCAGTTATGCACTGGGGAGGTTGATGTAATCGACTTAATCCCCTTGCCTGTCCTGTTTGTCCCCAATATGTTTAGCACCCTCGTGGGCAATATCAATCAAAAATCAATGGAAATTGTAGTTGTAATACCAGTGCCGGTGGCATGTAAAAGAACCATCTGAACGTGGCTGTTGCCAGCGCCGCCTCAGCACCGGTGGCATGTAAAAAGCACCAACCGATCGTGGCCTTTGCCAGCCTCCGGTGGCACGTAAAAAGCACCCACTACACTCACGAAGTGGTTGGCATTAGGAAGAGCATCCAGCTGTAGAAACACTGCCAGATCAGACTGGGCCTGGTGCAGCCTCCTGGCTTCCCAGACCCCAGTCAAACTGTCCAACCCATGCTAGCATGGAAAGTGGACGTTAAACGATGATGATGATGATATTTGTTACTGTCACTGTCAACCATTTCCAAGCAAAGTAGTGTTTTTATCTGTAGTACAGACAGGTTTTCACAGAAGATTGTGAACAAAAGTCACTAACAGTAAAGCATGCTCACAATTAATGCATGATGTCAACACTATGAAAAACAGACACACACACACACACCACACAATGGGCTTCTTTCAGTTTCCAACTGTCAGATTCACCTACAAAACTTTGGTCAACCATATTCTATAAAAAGAATACACTCTATTGAACGCATTCAGGCAAGGCGCCAACAGAAAGAATAACTTTATCTCTTCTTTCTTCTCAGTAGTCTCGAAAGACAAAAGGGCTCATAAAGATTGTCATTCATTTTCTGACAAATCCATAAGATTTAACTCTCAAATATGTATAAAAAAGGTATCAAAACTTGGTAAGTAATGTGTGTGTATATGTATGTATGTATGTATGTATGTATGTATGTATATATATATATATATAATAGTAAATGCCAAAATGAATTTCTGTGTGTCAGTGTGTCACACTTTGACTCCCGCTATTGCTATTCAATGACATTTCTTCTACTCCTCTTTCTAGGGTGAGGGTAATGGTAGGCATAAGGCAGTGAGGGTGGTAGTAGGCTGACAGTTGAGATGGTAATGGAGTGATAGTAATAGTATGAGCTATAGTTGTGATAGAGGCAGAAGCGACGGTGATGATGGCGGTGGCAGTAGTGAGGCGGTCAAGCATGACGGCGATAGAAAGGGACATGAAAGACAATGGTGATGGTGATGGAGGGGAAGGCAGCGAAGTCAAAGGTGTTGATAGTGGTGGCGTCAGAAGTCTGAACGGCGTGTGTGTATGGCAGTTGTGGTGGCGATAGTGGTGATCGTTGAAAACAATCAACAGAAACAAAGAGGTTAGACAGAAAAAAAAATTGCACTGACCCCGATGGGAAGGGAAACGAAAAATGTTGTTTATCATGAAGCTTTGCAGTAAGTAGTTCCAAGTTCACATATCTATCATTGTGTTTGATTGATGAAAATTGTTCATTGCTTGAAAAATATAGGTCAAGTTAATAAAATTTAACATGTACCTAATGCATGAAGTGTCATTATTGGACTCAAGGCCCAATGAAGAGCCCTCCACAGAAACCAGCTTAAAAGCCACCCAATAGCAGGTTATAAGCTAGTATAAATGTAAACATATATATATATATATAAAAATCTTCATAATATTAAAATTCTAGAGGTGTTTGTGTATACCGAAATATCTGAGAAATAGATATTTATTTCATTTCTTTTTTTGCATATTTATTTTCATTACTACCTCAGCAGTGCAGTACAAATATCTGTGATATTTGGACCTCTATTATTAACAAAAGCGATTAAACACAATTTTTGTTGTTATTGCTTCCATGACATCGACACATACAGAATACATTACACATATAATAAATGTCATGGTATATCAACTCAACACAACACACGGCCACTATCTGTGAATATACACCCACACACAGTCTTCACACTCTCTAAGAGAAAAAAAATGTCAACTATGACAGACACAATATTTTTAAATGAATGTGATTTCAAAAATGTAAGTTGTTTGTACAGTAAGCATTTATACCTTAGCTTCTCTTTAACAGACATTTTAATGTTTTTTTTTAGATTATTTTCTAGTGAATTGCAATATTTCACTTTGACTCTCAGAAC
>NC_043016.1:8048197-8053197 GCF_006345805.1 Octopus sinensis | reverse complement strand
CCGCTGGGGTCGACTTTGCCTTTCATCCTCTCGGGGTCGATAAATAAAGTACCAGTTTCGCACTGGGTCGATGTAATCGACCTAAACCCTTTGTCTGTCCTTGTTTGTCCCCTCTACGTTTAGCCCCTTGTGGGCAATAAAGAAATATATATTTAAACGCAGTTACAATCACCCCATATGAGAATGGACTGGCAAGCCGTTAAGGGTAATAGGGGAAAACAGAAGACCTCCCTTTCCCCAATCCTCAAAAAATGGAGGCAAGCAGAAAGCAAGAAAGGACACCTAATTATAAAGGAGACAGAAGTAATTAAAATATTTCTATATTTATATGCGGCTAAAAGTAGGGGAGATTTGTGTTTATCATGAAATAAAGTTAGTAAAACAGGAGGAATTTCAGTTTGAGTATATCATCATAAAAATATAATTTTTTTTTTATTGTCTATCTCGAATGTCTCAATGTGGCTCTCATCCCTTTTCAATCAAATCTAGACGTGGCTATACTCATTGTGATGCCCATCCCTCTTTCCATCATTATGCCTTTTCATTCCTTTATTCTTTTTCTCTTTTCCTCTTTTACTTGTTTCAGTCATTTGACTGCGGCCATGCTGGAGCACCGCCTTTTAGTCGAGCAAATCGACCCCAGGACTTATTCTTTTGTAAGCCCAGTACTTATCCTATCGGTCTCTTTTTGCCGAACCGCTAAGTGACGGGGACGTAAACACATCAGCATCGGTTGTCAAGCAATGCTAGGGGGACAAACACAGACACACTTACATATACATATATATATATACGACAGGCTTCTTTCAGTTTCCGTCTACCAAATCCACTCACAAGACATTGGTCGGCCCGAGGCTATAGCAGAAGAAACTTGCGCATGATGCCACACAGTGGGACTGAACCCGGAACCATGTGGTTGGTTAGCAAGCTACTTACCACACAGCCACTCCCGCGCCTTTGTCAATTTGGTTTTTAAAAACCACCTGTGAATTAATTATCACAGGATAATTAACTATTCAATTATTTTCCAGCTGGGGTTGTTGATTTTGCATAATTTCAAAATAACCATCGACTTGTAATATTATTATTTCGGTGGGGGGGGGGGAATCTCTCCGCAGGCATTGCTGTGTGGTAAGAAGTTTGCTTCCTGACAACATGGTTTCAGGTTCAGTCCCACCGTGTGGCACCTTGGATATATGTGTCCTTTACTAAAGCTCCAGACTGGCCAAACCCTTGTGGATGGACTTGGTGGATGGTAACTGAAAGAAACCCATTGTGTGTGTGTGTGTGTGTGTGTCATGGTGGTTTCCTGCTTGACAACTGATGTTTGTTTGTTTACATCCCCATAACTTAGCAGTTAGACAAAAGAGTCCAACAGGATAATTACCAAACTTTAAAAATAAAATTTTAAAAAATGAGTACTGGGGGGCCAATTTGTTTGACTAAACCCATCAAGATGGTGCTCCAGAATGGCTGAAGACCAATGACAAAAACAAGTAAAACAAAAGATATTTGGAACATGTGGGATTTCCAATCATCTGCGCTGTTGTGCAACTATCATTTTTTTGTGCTATTACTACAGTCTTTCATGCTTGAGCTGTTGCTGCAGTTTGCTTGTTTGTTTGTTTTGTTTGTTGAGCGAAGCAGTCTTCGTCCCACAGCTCGCAAGAGTGGGAACTTAGTTGCCAACCTAATATCATCATCATTGTTTAGCGTCCGCTTTCCATGCTGGCATGGTTTGGACAGTTCAACTGGGGTCTGGGAAGCCAGGAGGCTGCACCAGGCTCCAGTCTGATCTGGCAGTGTTTCTACGGCTGGATGCCCTTCCTAACGCCAACCACTCCGTGAGTGTAGTGGGTGCTTTTTACGTGCCACCGGCACAGGTGCCAGACGAGGCTGGCGAACGGCCACGCTCGGATGGTGCTTTTTACGTGCCACTGGCACGGGGTCCAGGCAAGGCTGGCAAACGGCCACGATCGGATGGTGCTTTTGCACAAACTATTTACAGTAACAACAGCCATAACAGCGGCAACTGCAGTAGTGATGGTCACAACAGCGGAAGCAGCAATAGCAGCAGCGATAGCTGCAGCTGCAGCAGCAGCAGCGTTCTATTATTTCTGTTCATTCATATTTGGCATAGGTTAAAAGAAGACCAGCAGGTGGGGGGGTCATCTATGTTTAGCACCAGCCAGCTGTACTTAATAAATATCACCAGCTAAGGAAGCAGATCGATCCAGATAGCTGAAACAGGTGTGGCATCTTCTTTTCTGTGTCATATATCAATGTACAACTGGAAAAGAGAGAGTGAGGGTGAGAGAGAGAGAAGAGAGAGAGAGAGAGAGGCAGAGACGCTTCATGGTCCACTGAATTTTCTTACTGATAAGGCTTTGATTGAGAAAATTTAAAAAGAAATATAAGCAAGCATGAGAAAGAATTATTTTTTTTCTTTGTTCTTTTTTTCCCTTTCCTGTCTGTGTTGCATGCACATGTATGTGTGTACACACACACACACACACACACATATATATATATATATATACACACACATGTATGTATGTATATATATATACATATATATATACACATATGTATGTATATATATACACATATATATATACACATATTATGTATATATATACATGTATATATACATAAGTATGTATGTATATATATATACCTATGTATGTATGTATATAATATATATATTTCTGCACCCCCCCACCACCATATAGGTGTCTACTCTTTGAACCCCCCTCTTCAATAACGCTATTTCACCATGCATTACCCCTCTCTCGATATCCTACGTACTCTACTTGCCTAGAAACCTGTCCTCTGAACCACCCCTCCCGCTGGTGCTCCCCTATTTTCTGCACCCCCACCACCACCATTATAGGTGTCTACTCTTTGAACCCCCCTCTTCAATACGCCATTTCACCATGCATTACCCCTCTCTCGATATCCTACGTTCTACTTGCCTAGAACCTGTCCTCTGAACCACCCCTCCCACTGGTGCTCCCCTATATTTCTGCACCCCCCCCATAAAAAAAGCACCATCCGAACGTAGCCGATGCCAGACCCCTCTGGCACCTGTGCAGGTGGCACGTAAAAACACACCCACTACACTCGCGGAGTGGTTGGCGTTAGGAAGGGCATCCAGCCGTAGAACACTGCCAGAACTAGACTGGAGCCTGGGGCAGTCCCGAGCTCTCCAGACCCCGGTCGAAACCGTCCAACCCGTGCTAGCGCGGAAAACGGACGTTAAACGACGTGATGATGATGATGATATACATATGTATGTATGTATATACATATATATATATATATTATGTATATACTATAATTATATATATAGTATACATATGTGTATATATATATATATATACATATGTGTATATATATATATAATATATATACATATGTGTATATATATATATATATGTGTATAATATATATATATCTATATACATATGTGTATATATATCTATATATAATATACATATGTGTATATATTATATATATATATACATATGTGTAATATATATATATACATATGTATATATGTATGTGTATATATATATATACATATGTTATATGTATGTGTCTATATATATATATAATATATATACATATGTATATAATATGTGTATATATAATATATATATATACACACACACACTTGTGTATGTGAGTGCACATGCGTGCGTTTTATGTATGTCAGTTCAGTGGAGCTTATCTTTGTAGTATATGTTACACCGAACAAATACTAAATACTATGTCAGTTGTATCGCCTTCAAAACTGAAAAAACAAAGAAGCGGAAAATAAAAAAAAAAAATACAGGCACAGACATGGGTGTGTAGTGAAGAAGCTCACCTGGCAACCACATGGTTTCAGGTTCAGTCCCAACCCCAGCACCTTGGGTGTGTACTATTATAACTCCAGCCAACCAATACCTTATTTTGTATGACTGAATGTCAGATGGAAACTGTGAAGAAGCTCATTGTGTGTGTGTGTGTACGTAAACTAATACACCTGCTTGTTCCTTCACCAGTCTTTGTCTTTTGTTTTCTGTAAACTTGAACTCTGTGTGTGTGTGTGTGTGTGTGTGTGTGTGTGTGTGTGTGTGTGTGTTGATATCCCATCATCACTGCTTGACAGCTGCTGTTGGTTTGTTTACATCCTTGTAACTTAGCTGTTCGGCAACGGCACCAACAGACTAAGTGCCCAGTTTAAAAGTAAAAGTACTGAGGCTGATTTGTTTTGACTAATAATACCCCCCACCCCACCCCACCCCTACATAGTTCCTCAACGACTGAAACAAGTAAAAATGTAAATAATAACACACAGTATTATTGTTTTTCTTGTAGTCTGGCTTCCACCACCAAAAGACCACATCTGGGCCATACCTTTGAGTGATTACCTTGTAGCCATACCTTTGAGTGATTACCTTCTTCACTTCCAGCAGTTTCTGAGCCTCTCAAAAAAAGGTCCACAGACACTCGCCATCCGTTCCGTCAAAAGCAAATAAACTGCAGTCATAAGAAAATCAAAATAAAGTCACCTGTTAAGTCTATTACCCGTTTCTTTACTACCCACAAGGGGCTAAACACAGAGAGGACAAACGGATTAAGTTGATTATATCGACCTCAGTGCATAACTGGTACTTAATTTATCGACCCCGAAAGGATGAAAGTCAACCTCGGCGGAATTTGAACTCAGAACGTAGCGGCGGACGAAATACCACTAAGCATTTCGTCCAACGAGCTAACATTTCTGCCAGCTCACTGCCTTACGTCACTTGTTAAGTCTGTTACCATCTCTATTTGGTGTTTAGGATTTTAGTTTGTTTTTTTTTTAGGTATAGTATGCCTTGAATTATATTTACTAATGTGACCTTTCCATTATTCTTTGTTTTAAGACAGTAGGGCAGTAGCATTGAATCTGGGTTTCACAGACAACTGTTGGTCTTTGAGATATGTTCAAAACATAAAAAAATGCTACT
>NC_043016.1:8015697-8043197 GCF_006345805.1 Octopus sinensis | reverse complement strand
TGTGTGCTTGTGTGTGTGTGTGTTTGCATGCTATTTTACATATCACATACATTGTATAAAAAAAAATGACGTTCAAAGTACTGACTTTTAAAAATCACGAAAACAAAAGATTTGTTTGACATTTTCGGCTCCTTATACATTGTAGAAAAACAATATTTCACACCAACACAAAAGAAAGGAAGGAAATAAACTCTTTGGTGTTGTTGGAAACTCTCTAATGGACACTCCTTTAATTGTACTTATGATACTAGGGTGGAGTTAATGGTCTCAATTCTGTTTGATCTATATATATAAGCTTGTGGTTGAATGAATACATTATCTACACCCAGTAATATAGATATATATATATATATATATATATGATATGCATAGAATAGTGCAGTGTGTATATCTATCTAGACAGATTGAAATCCAAGCTGTGTCATCAACATTGCTTAACATCCGCTTTCCATGCTGGCATGGGTAGGACAGTTTGACAGTGGCTAGTCAGGCAGAAGACTACACCGAACTTCTGTATCTGTTTTGGCATGGCTTCCGTTGCTGGATGCCCTTTCCAACATCAACCACCCAGCAGAGTGGACTTAGTGCTTTTTACATAGCACCACCACATGTGAGGTCTGTTTTGGCATGGTTTTACAGCTGGATGCCCTTCTAAATTCCAACCACTTTACAGTGTGCACTGGATACTCTTTTGACATGGCACCAGCACTGGCAGGGTCACCAAGTAACTTGCAACACAAAAAGGAGGTGAAGGGGGAATTGGAGGAGGTGATCTTGTGCCCATCCTCTTGACATATATATATATATATATATATATATGAAGGTGATTTTTAAATAAAATTATTTTAAAAAGTGTTATCAGACCTTTTATCAGGATGCTACTAACCTTTTTGTATGTGTATATATATACACATACAAAAAAGGTTAGTAGCATCCTGATAAAAGATCTGATAACACTTTATACATATATATTATATTTTGTGAAATTTGATTTAGTATTCTAATTGAATTTTTCCCTGTAAGTTAGGAATAATATTCCCACAAATAATAATTATTATTATTTATATATATATATATATATACACCCCCAACATGTGGAAGGGATAGACCCAGGAAGATGTGGAACAAAGTAGTGAGAAAGGATCTACTGATGTTGGGACTCACATAGATGACAAGGGACCAAGACTCCTGGTGGTTTGCTGTACCTGAAACGATACATCAAGCTAAGTAAATGCATTGTTGACCTTGCATACAGGCTTGTCCCCTGTAACACTCTCCAGCTGAGCAACCCTAATCTTGAAGGCTCCTAAGTGCTGGTGCCACGTAAAAAGCACCCACCCCGGTATTAAGTAAAAGCACCTAGTACACTCTGTAAAGTGGTTGGTGTTAGGGAGGGTATCCAGCCGTAGAAACCATGCCAAAGCAGCCCTGGTCAGCTCCTGTCAAACCCGTGCCAACATGGAAAACGGATGTTAAATAAGGATAAATACACACACACACACACGATAGATCGTTAGCCACAACACGCATTTTTTTCTCTCCTTGTTTTTTCTGTGTGCCTTTCTGTAGAAGAGCGTAGGCTCGAAACGTAAAAGACTTTTTCTATTCCTGAGCGCTATACTAATACATCTGTTTGTTTTCTACACCACCTGTCTTCGTCTTTTTTTTTTTTTTTTCGTAAACTCTCCCTATATATGTACTCACACACACAATGGGCTTCTTTCAGTTTCCGTCTACCTAATCCACTCACAAGACTTTGGTTGGCCCAAGCTTATAGTAAAAGACACTCGCCTAAAGAGTCACATTGTGGGATTGAACCTGGAACCGTGTGATTGGGAAACAAGATACCTAAATCATTTTAGCATTACATTTCATTTAAATTGTCGACGCCTTTAATTCCGCTAACTTGTGGTTGGCAATGTTTCGTTTGTCGTAGCACACGTTTCCGTCGATTTCCATAAAAAATGTAAACACTGAATCGGCCATATATACATACATACACACATACGTACACACACACATACATACACACACACACATACATAGATACATACACACACACACATACATAGATACATATGCACACACACATACATGCAGACATACATATACACATACACCGAGTAAAAAATTACACTGAATCGGCCATACATACTTACACACACATATACATACACACACACACAGATACATACACCGAGTAAAAAATTTCAGTTATCTCTCTCTTTCACACATTACTCTCTCTGTCTCTTCGCACACACTAACAGAAGCACTTCACTTACACAACATACTGTCTGTCTCCCACACCCCATCAAACACACACACAGGGACTTCAAAAAGAAATTCCCTCGTCATAAAATCGCTTCCTCTTAGTCTCTTTCGCTCTCATTACTTCAAATATTCCCGCAAAGCCATATGTAAAAAAATAAAAGTTTTTTACGGAAATCGACGGAAACGTGTGCTACGACAAACGAAACTTCGCCTTGTGGTTTTTCTGAATCTCCCCATACTGTCTATATCCACCAGGATATAGGTACCTAGACAACCTGACGCGTGTGTCTGAGTACGCAAGTGACTATGGGTATGCGTGTGAGAGTGCATGCGGGAACGTGTGTGCAAGCATGCAAGTGGACGTATGTGTACATGTGCCAGCATGCTTGTGAAGTGGTGTGCGTATGTGTGCGTGTACACATGACTGTGTGTGTGAGAGAGAGAGAGAGAGATCGTCCAAGTGATTATGTGCGATTTGTTTCCCTATTTAAAATATCCCCCCGTCACCATCACTTACTTCCCCCTGCTTGTGGCCCTCCGAAGGGAGAATGCGACTACGAATACCAAAGAATATCGGTTTCACCAAGTCAAACAGTATTAATCTGAAAGATTTAAGACAATTAAGAAATAATCATGCTCGTAAATGACTAAATAAAACCCAGCGGAAGAAGTTGGGAGAAAGAGAAAAAAATGAAAACAAACCGGAATCGAAACAGAAAGCCTTTTTTTTTTTTTTTAAACGGATAAAAAACTCCGTAAGCATTAATTGTTAACTTTTGAGACATACCAACAAACACAAAGAAACAAAAATCTTTCATAAAACGCTCAAACTGGAACGTGACCCAAACACACAAATACGTACCCGTTACTGGCGCGGGAACAGAAGGTGCAAAGAAGTGCAAACATACACCGTTATTGTGTGTGTGTGTGGGGGCAATTAAAACGCTTTGAAGATCCTCTTAAAAGCTTCATTGCCAAAACGAACGAGTGTAGAAACAGTTTTGGATTGATTTGAAACATTAATTTTCCCATTATTGGATTCGTCTGATTAGATTAATGCACAAATACAATAAAAATTACTGTTATTACTATTATACCTGTGATTATTTTGACTGAAAAAAAAAAATCGACCTTGTTGGTAAAATATTTAGGACCTGGGTTCGTACCCAAGTAAATTTCGTTCCCGCACTTAAATGGTACACGCACGCACAACAGCGAGATAAGGTGTACTAATATGACCATCATCACGGGAGCTAAGGACCCTCTTCAACTACTACATCAAGTGAAGTCACACTTCAATACACAAGATATGGGACGGAGGAATTAGATTTAAGGAATATCCCAGATTTAACGTTCTGAAAAAAATTTTTTAATACGTCTTATATAACCGCCACGCTGTGTGGTCATGGGTTCACTCCCACTGCATGGCACCTTGGGCAAATGACTTCTACTTTTACCCCGGACCGATCAAAAATCCTGGTGAGTGGATTTGGTCGATGGAAACTAAAAAGAAGCCCGTCGTATGAGTGTATATACACATGTGTGTAAGTGTGTATACACATATACATGTTATGTGTATGGGTTTATACATATTTGTTATATGTGTGTGTGTTCTTGTGTTCTCCACCTCCACTGCTTGACAACAAGTATCGGTCTCTTTGCGTCCCTGAAGCTTAACAGTTCGGCAAACGAGTGAGACTTATTAAAAACAAACAAACTGATTTGTTCGACTAAACCCTTAAGACTGTGGCCCAGCATGACCACACTTTAATGACGAAACGAGTAAGAACGAGAAGAACAAATAACGGCTATTTCATTTTTGTTTGGCGTATTATGAGTCAATAATATAACACAAACTTCCAACTAAGCTAGAACTGTCCAGCCGTGATCATCTCGTTGCGTAAGTCGCAACACTAATCTAATTCCAGTCCCAAACCAATTTGCATCGTAAATTGGATACGAAAAAAATAACCCAAAATCAATCCGCCCGTCAATTTTTTTTTTCTTTTAAGATTTGTCTCAGCCCACAAAAATCTGAGGCTCCCATAAACTGTGATATAGTTATTCTCATTGTCCCACAGATTTAAGCTGATGTTTGTGTTTAGATCCAAATCAACCCTTATTGAATGAATCTATAGCCATAGGTAGAGCAACGTTAACCATCGTGTCGCTTTTTAGGAGTATATATATATATGTAGGATTGATAGTAAACAAGTCGATTTGAGTGAGATTTGTTCATTTCTAACAGATCTCATGTGCAATTTATATAAAGAGCGCTAGAGGCTCTCTCTTTCTCGCAAACGGTATCAGGTGGCAAATGTAACATGCCCCGAAGAAAACCTAGTGTATGTATCTTTATTTTTAACCCTTTGCTGTCCTGCGCATCACATGTAATACACAGGACATATTTCCCAGGCATCCGTGCTCGGTGCATCATATTCGATACACATTTCCATTTGTTTACTCACCACCAAGAGTAACTGAGGATTTCTGTAAAGGAAAGTTTTATGTTACCCAGAACGCACGAAACAAGGGCTGACTAACAGTCTAAAAGCAAGCATGGATGTTTAGAACAAACTTTTGAAAATGCCTTGGATAGGCAAAAATATCTAAAACGGCAGAGCTCTTGCAATTTGAGGGAGATTTGTCTGCTATTTTTAACACGTTTTTCGAGGTGTTGTTTGCGAGAGTTCCACAGTGGATCCATTCTCTCATAAATGGCATCAGCTGGCTAATGACAGGCTGGTAGCATACATGTTGCATATCCATTTGTTTTTAATTAAACTTCAGTATGTATACATATTTGTTTTATATAAAAAAAAATTTTTAAACGCACAGACACACATGTATATATGTGTAAAATATAGTCAATTTTTAAAATTGTTTGTTCAAAACAGCTGCTCATTTTGGTATTGGTTTAGAAAGAACTATAATAAAAGGGTTCCAATCATGACCATCTCAATCATATTTTCTAACAATTTATCTAGGATTACAAGAAGCAATGTGTACTTTTATTTATTCATTTTAATGGTAGTAAGATTTAAGGTTTGAATACTATGACCACTAATAATGGTGGTGGTGGTGGTGAAATTGCCGTTACGCCTAACGAACGGCGTGGTTTCACAAACTTTTCTTGTTAACTTTCTACATTTTCGCAACCATCGGAGCGCGAAGCGCTCCTCACGAACGCAGGTTCGTGAGATGGTTGTGATCTGTAAACAGTTTTGAGTAGGAGCCGGAAAACGAAGTATGAACACGCAATGCGATTGTGCACACTGAATTCGTAAAACGGAAAAAAAAAACACAATGTCCATGTCAAAATAAAACGAAAGCAAAGAAAAACACGTTATATGGTGGTGTGCATGCAACATCTGATACCACTATCATGTAGCCTTACTGCCATTTTCTTGTTTTACTTGTCCCAGAGATTAGACTGAAACCATGCTGGGGGTACCGCCTAGAAGGGCCGCACAAATTAACTCCATTTTTTAAATGTCAATGATTCTTTTGCCAAACTGCTTAATTACGGGGATGTAAGCCATGATTGCGTATATTCTTACCACACACGTTTGCCTGTTCAAAAAATATGGATTTTCTCTATATGGATAAAATAATATACAATTTTTTCTTTTAATCAGACGAAGTCCTCACACAAAACTTTTTTTTCGGAGAGAGAGAGACACACACACACAGACAGATAGACAGACAGAAATGACACGTTTCCTTTACTTTCTAGGTTCAAATCCCGCTGGTATCACCGACTTTTCGGGATCGATAAAATAAAGTAATCGGTCATGTAATACAATGGTCTCCAACCGCTTTTGCACTGCGACTCCATTTCATGCTAGGCAATTTCAGCGCAGACCGGAGGGATAGCGCACATAAAAAACACAAACTGCATAATATGTAATGTAATTACTAAATATATAACACATATGTAAAGAAGAAAGGAAAAAAGAAACACCCAGTAGATTGCGACAGTCAATAAAACAAAATGAAAGAATTTTTGGATCTTTTCGGTTTGAACGGCAGTTTTTTCTAGCGGTGTCATGAAATTGTCACCCATAATTATGACCCTAGTATCGATCTATTGCATTTCAATCTGTTTTAGGGTTAGGGATGGGGGGAAGAGTATCTTTTTTTCTTCACAAATGTAAATAAACCCAATCTGTTTCTTAAACGAGGGACATATTCATACGGCACAGAATGTTTTCACCTAAAATAGACGTCATTGATTGGTTGAAATTGCAGAAATTGAAGAAAAAAACAACAAATATCTTACAAACTATAGAATTTTCTCAATAAAGCCAAGAGAAAAAGATGTTTTATAAACACATTCTACCGGTATACGAAGATTAAAAGTGTTTAGTTTCGGGGAAATTATTTTAAATGCACGCGCGCTTGTGTCTGCGTGTGGGAGGGGTGGATGGCGAGGTTTATAGTTAATAGGAGAATAATAGTTGCCGTTTGTTGGTTACACTCTTCTCACGTGTGTAATCTATGGTTTCACCTGTTAATTTTCTGACAGTGCAAGTTGACAAAGGAAGTTACCGTTGGAATTCCTTTGATCATAAATGAGATCGATCGCGGCTGACCTGCGGCTAAAGAATAACAGCAAAAAAAAAAAAAAAAAAAAAATAGATAATAATGTCCTACAACTATTTAGTTCTATAGTATGTAGATGTTTCAAATATCTGCTTTTAAATCATTTTCAAACCATTTATCTGAACTTCACAGCATTTTTCTTACAAATCTCGTAAATATAATAATGAATACAATATCATCATGCGAATTAAGAAAATAATATAACTCTTCTAATAGTGATAGGATAAGGCCGGGTGTACAGGTTTTTACTGGCATATATTTGTAACTACGCTCTGAGTTCAAATTCCGCCGAGGTTGACTTTGCCTTTCATCCTTTCGGAGTCGATTAAATAAGTACCAGTTACGCACTGGAGTCGATATAATCGACTTAGTCCGTTTGTCTGTCCTTGTTTGTCCTCTCTGTGTTTAGCCCCTTGTGGGTAGTAAAGAAATATATATTTGTAACTATTGTTGATCGGTCTACCAAATCGGCCCTGGACAAGCAGACGTATGATCAAACGCTTCCAAGCCATGATAACCCAATTTTTTTGTACATCCGGAACATCATTTCCTAATTTCTCCTTCCGTTGTTCAAGACAAAGGTGTGTGTAATCTGAGGAAGATTTAGCTGCTATTTCTGCAAGATGTAAATAAGGGGTTTTGTCGTAGGCTATTATTCATTTTATCAACCTTAGATGGACGAAAATACGATATACACCGGATTTTGAATTCAGAAAGTAACTTAAAAGGATGGTTGAATCTGATGTAGCACTAGCAAGGGCCCTAAAAAAAATTCGGGTTAATATCCAGGCGTGCTGAAAGACCAATAGGAGTCGGGTATCTAGAACCCGCTTCAAAGCCAGGCTACATCTGCTCCGATAATCAGTGAATCCTCTGCGACGGTGGAACCTCAGATTTACAGATATATCCTTAGTTTGAAACTCCACTTTAGCATTCGGTTTGAACGGCAGTTTTTTCAAATAATTTCCACGAAACTAAACACTTTTAAACTTCGTATACTGGTAGAATGTGTTTATAAACCATCTTTTTCTCTTGGCTTTATTGAGAAAATTCTATAGTTTGTAACATATTTGTTGGGTTTTTTTCTTCAATTTCTGCAATTTCAACCAATCAATGACGTCTATTGAGGTGAAAACATTCTGTGCCGTATGAATGTGTCCCTCGTTTAAGAAACAGATTGGGTTTATTTACATTTCTGAAGAAAAAAAGATACCCTTCCCTCACCCCTAACCCTAAAACAAATTGAAATGCAATAGATCGATACTAGGGTCATAATTATAGGTGACAATTTCATATGACACCGCTAGAAAAAACTGCCGTTCAAACCGAAAAGATCCTTACTATAAATTAGTGCCCACCCAGAATATTATGAAGCGCTAACGTAGCTACATTGTGTGCCGCCCGGGGCGACCCTTCCGTTTGCAGCTCCTGGACCCCACGAGAAACATATATTGCCTACAGCAGACCCAAAAGTGCCACCCGTGCACGGACCGCCCCCGCCCACAACTAGCTACGCCTGTGTTCTGAAGCACTCCTAGATACCAAAGTTTGGCGATGGGCCTGCCATAGAATGGGATCTGCTCGCGACCATTCCGATTTTTATAATAACTAGGACTACATGTAATGTCTAATGCATTCTTTCATTTTTATGGATTTTTAAAATTTACTTCGTAAGTTAGTAATGATTTGAGGAGTATTTGGCTGCTATTTCTAGCAAGGCAAACAATTACGTAGAGGTTCTCTCATTACTTATATATATTTATTAGTTGAGCGTCCTACTTATGCTTCCATCATTTAATATAATAACGATAATTTCATATTTAGCTCATGTCTCGTCTTTTAACATAGCATTCAAGAAGTCACGTAGGCTCAATACTTCCACCATTTCGAAGCAAAACTATTTTAAAAGTATTCATTGTACTGTAGTACCGGATTCAACTAAGTCCACGGTTTGTGAGTGATGAGGGAGTTCAACTTTGAGTTACAGAAGGCCATAAATATTCTATCTTTTTAAGCCTCCAGGCTCGGCCCCTGACTAAATAGAGACCTGTGATCAAGGACTTTCACGCCGTGACAATGCTATCCCTTTTTAAAACGGAATGGTTGATTCGAGGGAAAATGTAGCTGTTATTTCTAGCAAATAGACGATGTTCCCTCGCTAATTCTCTTAGAAAACATGATTTAAAAGGCAAGGTGAATAGTCGATTTAATAGTTGCCAATACTTTGGCTGAAATACAGATTTTATCGATCCTAGAAAAGCAAAATCTACCTTGGTCCTGGACTATCCCGTTCCTGGTTTATATACAACGTTCCAGGTGTTACCACTAAACTGAGAAGCTGTTTTTTTTCTTACTTAAAAAGGTAACGACATTTATATTTCTCTTTACATATTACTATGTGAACTCGTGTATAGTTTGTAAGAGTAGGGATAACAAAAAATGTTTTGCAGGTGTGCGTACGTGTATGTGTATCTGCGAGGATTTAATCTGTAAATATGTGTATTTGTAGGGTGGCAGGAATGATTATTTACGAAGCTTGCTTCGCAGACACCAGGTTCTATCCTTTTGCACAGCATATTTTTAACAAGTGTTTCTCACTAATATATATATATTGATGGAAGATTTAAAAAAAAAAAACGAGAAGCCACCGCAAAAACCAGTGACACAATTTTTATGCTGTCACTAAGAAATGCATACAAGCTTTAGCCAACAACACACTTGTTCGCCAATTGCGATATAAAATAAACAAATATAATGGCTAAGTTCTGAGGGGTTACCTGTTCATAGGAACATGATTAGTCCATTTAAAATACAGGACTCAAAAGTTCTAGGTCTGCGAGTCAAACAGGTCTTATTATAACAACGACTCAATTTTAATAAAACATTAAACTTGTTGCCAAAAAGGGATACAAAATATACGTACAGCAGAATAGGTAATCCAAAGAAGTGAAGATTTTTTAACGGAGAGATATAAGTTCAAGGAAACACTTCACCGACGAGATAATTCGAAGAAACTGAAGAATTTACTATGATATAATAATAATAATTCAAAGAATTGAAGAATTCATCATGAAATAATTCAAAGAAGTGAAGAATTTTCATCATGTTGTAGTAGGTGTGGAGTTGTTTGAAAAGTTTGTTAGACGGTCCGTCGGTGGTCACAAGAATTGAGACAAGGTCGGGAGTGGTTGGAAGGCGGTGCTAAGGTTAAAACGGCGTCGAAGGTGGTGGCGATGGTAGGAGGTGCCGACGCCGGGGAGTGGTAAAGGTGGTAGGAGGTTGTAACAAAGGTGGAGGTAGCGAAAGTGATAATACTAGTTGAACTAATATAAAAATTCTAGTCTCCATGACATAATAGAGTGAATGGCTTGTTTACGGGTTCGAATATACCTTAACCCTTTCGTTACCAAACCCGGCTGAAACCAGCTCTGGCTCTGAGTACAAATGTCTTGCTTTCAAAAGTTCTGAATTGAAATCTTACACCAAACCTTAGTCACAATTTATGTTCCTAACACAAGCTTAATCATAACTAAGTTATTTTTCTAAATTCTTTGTTATATTTAAAAGTAATTGAAAGAAACACAGAGCATCTCAAAATAAATACAGTAACGAAAGGGTTAAGCATGTTTCAACTGGTAACAAAATTGAATTGCAGTTAAATCTAGAACAACAATTACTGACCCCCCGACTCCCAGATGATGAAGTACGTTGTGACAAAGACAAAATCGTATTGGTAGGAGGCTGCCACAAAGTCGAGATTTGATGAAGGTTAGTTTGTCTGGAGCCCATTGAGGCCGGAGTTTATCTTGGTTTCTGTAACATTTAAGCAACTGTTAGTGTGAGTCTCGACTCTGAAAAGGATAACAGTCCGTCGCAAGGTTAACTTCTCTCTTCAGCTCTTGTTGGTGTTCACTTTCAGCTGAACGAACCAGAACAACATCAAATAACACGACTTGCTGAAAAAGACACGACGCGCTGACCGGTCCGACAATGGAACCCACGATCGTTCGATCATAAGTTTTTCCTTTTTTTTCATTGCTGACTCCTGGTCGCTCCGAATCGAATACATCTCAGTCATGGCTATCCAGTCTCACCTCACCAACGGACTGGTACACCAAGACCATATTCAATGAGTCCTTTCTTAAAGGTGGTACGATGAAGATTTAAATACCATTTCTGCCATGTAAGAGAGGACAATGGAACACTACATTTGTGGGCATTCAAATTTAAAACTGCTCGTTAACGCTAATACAGTAATTTAACGTAAGCTGCATAAAAGGGCTTCGTATAGTTATAATTTAAAGCTTATTAATCGGACAGGTTCTTTTATACGTTTGCAATTTGTCTCCGGGTGCCCAAGGGTATTCCCTGTCCCAAGCACAGAGCTGAAAGGACGTCTGTGGGGTAAGTAGGAGGAAGGGGAGTCAAGACAACTCTCTAACTTGGAGGAAACAGTTTCGGTTATTTCAAATTTAAAGGGGTAACATCGTTACGCTTATAGGAAGGCGGCGAGCTGGCAGAACCGTTAGCACGCCGGGCGAAATGCGCAGCCGTATTTCGTCTGCCGGTTACTTTCTGAGTTAAAATTCCGCCGAGGTTGACTTTGCCTCTCATCCTTTCGGGGTCGATAAATTAAGTACCAGTTACGCACTGGGGATCGATGTAATCGACTTAATCCGTTTGTCTGTCTTTGTTTGTCCTCTCTGTGTTTAGCCCCTTGTGGGTAGTAAAGAAATAGGTATTTCGTCTGTCGTTACGTTCTGAGTTCAAATCCGCCGAGGTCGACTTCGCCTTTCATCTTTTCGGGGTCGATAAAAAAGTACCAGTTTCGCACTGAGGTCGATGTAATCGACTTAATCCCTTTGTCTGTCCTTGTTTGTCCCCTCTATGTTTAGCCCCCTGTGGGCAATAAAGAAATATATTTAACTTATATACATTTCACTTATATACATTTCTCCTTGTTCATAGAAGGATTTGGTTAAAGAGACTAAAAACGGATAGGTATGTTTAGAATGTGCGCATACGTGACCTTGAAATGTTACGGGTCATATCCTGTGCAACCCGTTTGTGTGCCTAGTGGCGAGGCGCGGATTGGGGGCGGTTTATGACGTTAAGTGTTAAGTAAACGTGCACTAGGTCAGTTATCGTATCTGCTAATGCTTCGCTGCTTTTATTATAATTCCAGTTTTGGAATTATAATAAGGCAGCGAGCTGGCAAAATCATTACTGCACCGGTTAACATATTTCTTCTGGCTTTACATTCCGAGTTTAAATAATGCCGAGGTCAACTTTGCCTTTCGTCCTTGCAGGATCTATGAAATAAATTCTATTAAAGCACGGGGTTGAAGAATCGACTTCCCCACCCCTCAAAGTTGCAGGCGTTATACCAAAATAAGAAAGAATTATAATTCCATTCATACCTAGCATACTTTATAGCTGTGTTGGCTTACTGCGGCCCATGGGACTTACCTAACGAAAAATTACCCTGAATTTTTTTTTCTTTATAGTGCAGCCCATTTTCAAGAAATGCCTGTTTTAAAGAAACATGCTATATCTACCGGTACACTCTTAAATATTTTAGGTATCCCGATTTTTTAAATTATGCCTTTAGAACAAGTATTTGTTATTTTTATACTAGCGATTCGGACATAATATATGTATATATATTAAAGAATGTTTTCCTTTAAAAAAATTGTTTTTTCTTAAATTTTAAAAATTTGCTTACTTTAAAAAACAAACAAAACAATTGTGTTATTATTTTAAATCAGGAATTTATTAGGCTTAGGGGGTTTATAGCAGTTTGACTTTTTATTTGGTGTTCATATTTGTAATGTATGAATGTATTTTGTTTGCATTTAAAAAAATTAAATTGTTTAACTTTACAAACATTTTTTTTTAATGCTGCTGTTTAAAATTTCTGTTTATTGTGGATATAAAATGTGACAACAAAAAAAATTATTATTTATACACTTAAAGTGCAAACGAAAATATATTTATTACGAATAAAAGAAAAGTACAAATCCTCTAACCACAATCAGTTTCCGGATTTAAAAGAAAAAAAAAAACTAATAATTTTAACTGAAAGTCCATGCATAAACGAATGACTTTTAAAGTCTGAAGTTGAATATTAGCGGATCGACAAAAGAGTTTGATAGAATAAGTAGTAGGCTTACAAAAAATGCATCTTTTCGGTTTGAACGGCAGTTTTTTCTAGCGGTGTCATATGAAATTGTCACCCATAATTATGACCCTAGTATCGATCTATTGCATTTCAATGTGTTTTAGGGTTAGGGGTGGGGGGAAGGGTACCTTTTTTCTTCAGAAATGTAAATAAACCCAATCTGTTTCTTAAACGAGGGACATATTCATACGGCACAGAATGTTTTTTTTACCTCAATAAACGTCACTGATTGGTTGAAATTGCAGAAACTGAAGAAAAAAACCCAACAAATATGTTACAAACTATAGAATTTTCTCAATAAAGCCAAGAGAAAAAGATGTTTTATAAACACATTCTACCAGTATACGAAGTTTGAAAGTATTTAGTTACGTGGAAATTATTTAAAAAAACATATATATATATGTATGAATATATATAGATAGGTAGGTAGATAGATAGATAGATAGATAGATAGATAGATAGATATAGTAGATAGGTACATAGGTAGGTAGGTGGATAGATAGATAGATAGATAGATAGATAGATAGATAGATAGATAGATAGATAGATAGATAAATTTATAATAATAGAGTGAAAAATTGAATATAATTTGATTAATATCAATTTAAAACCAGTGGTCTAGCATATTAAAGATTCAGAAAAATTATAGTACATACATATAAGAGGGACGACCACAATACTTTCTTAGTGGTAAGACCATAGGGGGTCTACTTCTAGCATAATGGATGTCCACTTAGTGGTCATCCCCCCTTATATGTATGTAATATATTTGATAATTCTTTTTTGAATCTGATTCAAGGTTGCTTTTATGTGCTTCTATATCATCATTGTTCAATGTCATCATCATCATCATCGTTTAACGTCCGCTTTCCATGCTAGCATGGGTTGGAGAGTTCGACCAGGCTCTGTGAAGCCAGAAGGATGCACCAGGCTCCAGTCTGATCTGGCAGTGTTTCTACTGCTGGATGCCCTTCCTAAAGCCAACCACTCCGCGAGTGTAGTGGGTACTTTTTACGTGCCAGGCGAGGCTGGCAACGGCCACGATCGGTTGGTACTTTTTACGTGCCACCGGCACAGAATATAAAAAAAAAAAGTACATGAATGGGGTTTTAAATTTACAACAACTGTTTCGGAAGAATTTTATTGATATGTTCATAGATTACATCATAATATATAATCCACCATGTTCAGGTAAAATTTTAAACAGGTATCAAACAGGTGTAAAACATTGACCATATGACTTTGTGTTTTGTATCCCACCTTGCCTGGGCATCTGGTGTTGGGTGGTTTACATCCCCGTAACTTGCAGCTTGGCGAAAGAGGCTGATAGAATAAGTACCATCATCATCATTGTTAATGTCCGCTTTCCATGCTGGCATGGGTTGGACGGTTTGTCAGGAACCTGCACCTTGATTCTGTGTGTGTTTTGGCAGGGCTTTTACAGCTGGATGCCCTTCCTAATGCCAACCACCCAGCAGAGTGGACTTAGTGCTTTTTTACATGGCACAAGCATGGCACACCAACCATTTTACAGAGTGGACTGGATGCTTTTTATGTGGCATCACCAGGCTTTAAAAAAAAAAAGAAAGTGTAGTGGAGTCAACTAAAACCCTTCACGGCAGTGTTCCAGCATCGTCACAGTCCAGTGACTAAAACAAGTAAAAAAAATAAATAAAAGGTTTGAAGATTTGGTCACTATTTCTAGCTGATCAAGTAACTGACAGAGTGGCTTCTCTCTCTCTTTTACTCTTTTACATGTTTAAGTCATTTGACTGCGGCCATGCTAGAGCACCGCCTTTAGTCGAGCAAATCGACCCCGCGACTTATTCTTTGTAAGCCCAGTACTTATTCTATCGGTCTCTTTTGCCGAACCGCTAGCATCGGTTGCCAAGCGATGTTGTGGGGGATAAACACAGACACACAAACATATACACACACACACACATACATATATACGACGGGCTTCTTCCAGTTTCCGTCTACCAAATCCACTCACAAGACATTGGTCGGCCCGGGGCTATAGCAGAAGACACTTACCCAAGATGCGACGCAGTGGGACTGAACCCGGAACCATGTGGTTGGTTAGCAAGCTACTCACCAGCCACTCCTGCTTCTTTTATTTTTTATTTTTATTTTTATTTTATTGAAAAATTTAGCAATCCCTTCAGCTTTGACTGAACGTTTTCGTCAGAAGAAAAAGAATTCTGGTGATGGTACATGCAAATGGGAGAATTATAACGTGTTTTGGCTTAGGGGAAGCTTTATCGAGTTTTAGTATCAGACTGTATATAGATTTTTTCTTTCTTTTATTGTCAGAATATTTTAACGTCAGTAAAGAATTGGTTCCTATCAGATCTTTAATAATTTTTGTCTTTATTCTTCCTCTTTCCAGCAGCACTCAGACGCACAAAGCATTACAACGAACGATTTATAAAAACTACTAAACAAATTCACTGGCCAGCCATGAAGCAGAGGTCAATTCACCTGTCACTTCAACTATCTTTGCCCTGATGGCGTTGGTAAAAATCCTTCGTAGATTTAGCGATGACAATAGTTGTTTTTCTTTGCTTCCACTTCAAAGATATTGTATTTGACGACTTGTAAACCACATGAGCTTATAAAACGTTTTATCAGGCCATTTCTTGAACCAAAACTTGCCAATAACAAAAAAAAAAAAAAAAGAAAGAAAAAACCCCCCTCTATCTGCATGTTTTAAGATGCAGGATGAGTTTCTAGGATATTTCGTGTTTTAGGCACAGGCATGGCTGTGTGGTAAGAAACTTGTTTCTCAACCACATGGCTCTGAGTTCAGTCCTGTCCGAGTGGATTTAGTAGACAGAAATTGAAAGAAACCTGTTGTGTAATTATACACACACACACGCACATACATATATATATAAATATATATATATATAAATATATATAGAATGGTTGTATACTGTCAATCTAACAAGAACGTGACAGTAGGGGTACACCACCGCTGTATAGCCCTAGGAAGCATTGAATGCCTCCTGATAGCTTTGACACATTTTTTCCCTATACGAAGGAGAGACAAATACCCCCAGCTGCCGGAACTGCATCTATCACCCCACCACCGTACATGTCTCTACAAGAGATTTAGAAATTCAATATTTCCGTCTACCAAATCCACTCACAAGGCATTGGTCGACTGGGGCTATAGCAGAAGACACTGCCCAAGATGCCACGCAGTGGGACTGAACCCGGAACCATGTGGTTGGTTAGCAAGCTACTTACCACACAGCCACTCCTGCGCCTATATATATATATATATAATATATATATATATATATATATATATATATATATATATATATATATATATATATATATATATATAAAAAGTAAGATAGGGGTTATGAATGAAGCCCACTATGGGATAGCATTTATCCAATATACTGTTGGTAAAGTACCCAAATTCTTAATACATAAATGTTTTTAATTGCAATGCAATTAATTCATTTATTGTATTAAACGGGTGAAAGTAAAAAATATTTTTACCGTAAATATTACAAAATATCCGTAAGTTGATGAACAAGATGAATTTGTTTCTCCATTTTCTTATTTGTATTATAAATATATATATTAAACGATGATAATGATGATGATGATGGTATATATATATATATATTATATATGCATGTATGAATATGTATGTTTGTCCCCTATCACTGCTTGCCAATGGTGTTGGTGTGTTTACACCCCCATAACTTAGCTGTTTGACACAAGAGACTAATAAATTGAGTACCAGGCTTAAAAGAAATAAGAACAGGGGTCAATTCATTCAACAAAAGTTCGTCAAGCTCCAGCATGGCCACAGTCTAATGACTAAAACAAGTAAATGATATTATAGCAAATCACATAAGCTGTCAAATACTGTGTCCTCCCAGGGTAAGCTTGGGCAAGTAGGAGACTAGCAGATTTAACAAAATTCGTTGATGGCATGGCTGTGTGGGAAGAAGCTTGCTTCCCAACCACACGGTTCCAGGTTCAGTCCCACTGTGTGGCACCTTGGGCACTTGTCTTCAACTATAGCCTCCAGATCAACCAAAGCCTTGCAAGTAGATTTGGTAGAGGAAAACTAGAAGAAACCCATCGTATATATATATTTATATATATATATATATATATATCATCATCATCTTCATCGTTTAACGCCTGCTTTCCATGCTAGCATGGGTTGGACGGTTCAACTGGGGTCTGGGAAGCCAGAAGGCTGCACCAGGCTCCAATCTGATCTAGCAGTGTTTCTACAGCTGGATGCCCTTCCTAACGCCAACCACTCCGTGAGTGTAGTAGGTGCTTTTTACGTACCACTGGCACAGGTGCCAGGCGAGGCTGGCAACGGCCACGATCGGTTGGTGCTTTTTACATGCCACCGGCACAGAGGCCAGTCAAGGTAGCGCTGGCAATAGCCACATTCGGATGGTTTTTTTTACATGCCACTAGCACTGGTATCACAACTACAATTTCCATTGATTTTTGATCGATTTCTATATATATATATATATATATATATACACACACACACACATACACATGTGTGTGTGTGTCATTGTGTTTGTCCCACTTTCACTGCTTGACAACCAGTGCTGGTGTGTTTACATCCCTGTAACTTAGCTTTTTGGCAAAAAGAAACCGATAGAATGAGTACTAAGCTTTTTAAGTTCAGAGGTCAATTTGTTCTATAAAATCCTTCAAGGCAGTGCTCCAGCATGGCTGCATTCAAATGACTGAAACAAGTAAAAGAGAAACGATCCAGAAAGTCAATGCTGTTTCTTTCTTAAGAAAAAAAAAAATCCTAAATCTTCAAGCACCAACATGACGGCCCATGATCACTGAGCCTGTAAAAGGGGCCTGAGACATGAAATGAGAGTAGAGATTGATCAGGAAAAAGCATGAGCAACCTTTTTGGAGCAAGCCACACTACTACAAAAAAAAATTTAGAAAGACATGTAGGCCACAGGTTGTGCATGAATGATATAGACAAAGGTGGATAATCAAAAAGATTATCATTACAAAAGAAATTAATCATTTTTCAAGCAAACCTAGTTAGATGAGGTATTTTTGGGGGTTGGCAGGCGGGGTTATTGCTTAGCCAAAGAAGGAAGTGTTCTCCCTTGTGATTCAGAACCTTTCAAAAGGTAAGAGAAAGGTAATCTCAACCTAGAAACCTGGCTTTGACTTGCTCACAACAGACTCTGCTAAAAGCACTCAAGGACCAGGTGTTGGTGTTAAAAGTTCACAAATCAGGAACAATAGCAAAATAATCATCAAATTACATCCTTCAGTTTTAAAACTCTTTCGATGCCAAGAGGACTGTTCCTGATTCTGTGATACAAACTCTCTGTAAATTAAATCCTTCTATCAAAATTCCTGGTTAATTTATGTTCTTAACACCAGCTTAATAACAACAAAATTATTCTACTAAATTGCTCATAATTATCAAAATTAATTGAAATGAAGGCAGTGTATTTCAGCTGAAATATGGTAGTGTAAAGGTATAAAAAAAGGAGAGAACATGTAGTTCCTGCCATATGAATAAACAGCCAAAACATACTATGGAAACTGGTGCAACCCCTGGCTTTGCTAGTTCCTTTTAAGCTATCAAACCCATGCCAGCATGGAAAACATGTTAAATGATGACAATGATCTCTTTCTCTCTCTAATATATATATATATATATATACTCACACGTATATATCAATGGAAGTGTACAGTATTATATATTCATTATGGCCGATTTTACCCATCAGTTTCACACTAGGGATTCAACAGAGATTCAGGTAACAGTCCAATTATGTAACCTTGCACTCATCAGAGGTAGTCATTGTGGAATGAAATACGGCGAATATATATATATATAGAAGGCGGCATGGCTCAGTGGTTAGAGCGTCGAGCTTACGATCGTGAGGTTGTGAGCTCGAATCCCGGACCGGGCTGCGTGTTGTGTTCTTGAGCAGACACTTTATTTCACGTTGCTCCAGTTCACTCAGCTGTAGTAATGAGTTGCCGACGTCACAGGTGCCAGGCTGTATCGACCTTTGTCTTTCCCCTTGATAACACTGGTGGCGTGGAGAGGGGAGGATGCCGGTATGCATGGGCGACTACTGGTCTTCCATAAAACAACCTTGCCCAGACTTGTGCCTCAGAGGGTAACTCTCTAGGTGCAAACCCATGGTCCACTCATGACCGAAGGGGGTCTTTACCCTTTATATATATGAAACAACTGGTGGGTTATTGCAGTGCCTTTATTCATCTGTCTGCTCAATCAGGATGCAGCCTGGGAGCTAACTCAATAATGGTCATAAGACAATGAAAGAATCAGTTTATGAGGCTACTAGAAATAGCAGCCAAATATCTTTCAAACCATACAGCAAGACTGAAACTAAAATAGGATTGGTCATTGTAGGAATGTTAAAGATCATGAAAGACAGCACTGCTCAATAAGGATTGACTTTAGGATTAGACAACAAAAAACACACCCTCGTTATCATCACCTCTAGCCATTATCATAGTCATCATCATCAACCATCATTAATTGTCATTAATTTTCTTTACTTGAAATGCAAAAGGTTATTAGTAATATAAGCTGTATGTATATTAACAGCAACAGAGAGAATGAGCAAGAAAGAGAGAAAGGAAGAGAGAGACATGCAGAGACAGAGAAGGGACTCAGACAGCCGGACAAGCAGGCAGACAGATAGTCAAAGAAGGAAAAGGGGGAGGTAAATCAGGGTGGTGTTTTTGAAAGAGTTGGTGTGACACAGTTACTGACTGACTTGAAGAAGAAAGAAAGAAGAAGAAGAAGTGTTTAAAGGTGTGAGACAAAGAGCTGAAGTAGCAAATGGATAATTAAAGATGAATCAAGAGTTAGGGTGGGGGTGGAGGAGGAGAGAGACGGGTGGGAGGCGGGCACAGTGATGGTATTTATAGTGATTATCATAATAGCATTCACTGGATGGTAGTTGTAGTAGTTATTGTTGTTCTTCCTGTTGCTTTCACCATGTTAGTCCTCACACCTCAGGCAGTTTTAGTCTAATGCAAAAAGGTGGGTTGGCGGGGGTTATGAGTGGGGTGGGGGAGTGGACAGGGATGTCGCTTTTGCTGGCTGTTGATTTCCCAGGTCTAACACACACAGACACACACACACACATACACACACACACCATTCTGCCACCAATACATTCCTGATCTTGGCAAACCTATGATCAAAGACATTCCTAGTTATGACCATCATGTCCTACTTCTCAAACACAGTATGTCTAGAAGAGGCATGGGCAACCTTCCGTTGAGCTCATTTATCAGATGGTCTGCACCTATGAAAAATAAATTAAAGGTAAATTTTCTGAGAATTCCATGGGACCCACAGGTTACCTGTGGTGGATCAAAAACTCATTATCCAACGTGTCCTTTCTTTTTCTTTTTTCTTTTAAGTCTGTGTGTGTGTGTTTGGCATTTGAGTGTCTGTATGTACATGCAAGAACAGGTGTGATTTGAGAGATATATAGCTGCTATTTCTAGTTATCTAGGTGATCACTTCTTAAGGGACTCCTCTTTTGGCTGTAGAAGCTGGATGCTTTAACTCAGGATGTAGTGGGCATAGAAGGAAAGGAAAAGGAAAAGAAACAATGACGAGTGGAGGTAGGAGGTGATATTATTAGGTAGTTGCTTGTCAAGCTGAATGAGGACACAGCCCTGCCAACTAAATTAGAAAAAAGAAAACACAGCAGTAAAGAAAAAGAAAGAAAAAAAAAAAACTCAGTGTTTTTAAGGGGTTGCAATAAAATATTAATAACCTACATATTTAAATTCGAATTATTAGAGAGAGTGAGATAAGAAAGGAAAAGGAGGTATGTATGAAATGAAAAGAAAATAAGGCTAGGGAAGGTGTGTGTATACAGGTGGTTGGTGTAAAGATGGTGGAGATAATTTACAAAGGATTTCAGTGATCAGGATTGTGACTCAGGGAAAGGTCTTCTCTAGTTCTTTAGCATTTAAATCAGCCATATCGAGCCTGAATTTACTATTTGTTTTTTATGTTCAAACTGGCTAGATCCAGACTGACTTGACTTGACTTGAGACAGCATTCACCCGGGGTGGGTTGAGCTGGCTTCATTCATCCTCAGTGCTGCATCTCTCACAAATGCCGACCAGACCTGGCAATTTGAGGCTAACGACTGCGTGATCTCCAACCACTCCTTATTCCAGCAGCGAACGCCATAGGTAGGGGGCAAAGGTTGGGTTCCAGATCAGCCTTGACTGTCATCAGCCAGGTTTCTCGTTGTCCACCACATCGCTTTCGCCAACCCTGAAGGAGAGCTGGGGCAATTGCTTCATAGATGAATTCTCCTGGTTGACGACGGAGGGCATGACCCAGCCAACGCAGACGTCTCGTTAGGATGACTTGTCGGAGGGATGTGATTCTGCACTGCTGTCGCACCAAATTGTTGGAGACAGTCTCTCGTACCTACCTTAAAATGTCATTCTAAAAATATACAATCATATCATTGAAGTTTCAAAGCTACAAGGTAACGTATAATTAATTCAAAACAATGTGAATAAACAAGCATTACATTCGATAGAATAATGTGAATGCTAAAAGGCTGGAGAATAGTGGTGATGATGAAAAGGGGAAGGCAAAAATCCTTGTATCATTTGAAGTCAGAATGTAAAGACAGGTAAAATGCTTGGCGGCATTTTACCTGCTCACCACCTTAAATAATGAAATAATGTTAATAATAGTAATAATGATGATGAGGACGAATATATTGAAATATTTATTCATAAAGTACTTATTCATCCAGTTACATATTTGTTTGCCACAAGAAACATTAAAACACATACTACAAAAACAGGTAGGAGTTACATAGAAGCAAGTATGGTAAACAGATCTAGAAAAAAAATTAATTAAATAAAACAATGAAATAAAAATTGTCCAAATAGGTGTGGATGAATTTTGAAGAAGCGCTCGTGTTCCAAGCCTAATATTGCAATAACAAAGAAGTTGACAGTTTCTTGACAAAAATAATTTTGATAGAAGAACTGATTGGCATCACAGGGAAAGCATTTTGGAGTGGTCACATGAATGGAAGTGCTATTTACATGAGGACTTTAACTCTTCAGCATTTAAACTGATCAGATCTGGTTCAAAATATTCAACCTGTTATGTATTCAAACTGACCAGGTCTGGCTCAAAATAGTTCACTTGTTTTATGTTCAAACTGACCAAATCTGGCTCAAAATATTTCACCTGTTTTGTGTTCAAACTGACCAGGTCTGGTTCAAAATATTCAACCTGTTTTGTGTTTAAACTGACCAAATCTGGTTCCAAATATTCAACCTATTTTGTGTTTAAACTGACGAAATCTGGTTCCAAATATTCAACCTATTTTGTGTTTAAACTGACCAAATCTGGTTCCAAATATTCAACCTATTTTGTGTTTAAACTGACCAAATCTGGTTCCAAATATTCAACCTGTTTTGTGTTTAAACTGACCAAATCTGGTTCCAAATATTCAACCTATTTTGTGTTTAAACTGACCAGATCGGTTCCAAATATTCAACCTATTTGTGTTTAAACTGACCAAATCTGGTTCCAAATATTCAACTTGTTTTGTGTTTAAACTGACCAATCTGGTTCCAAATATTCAACCTATTTTGTGTTTAACTGACCAAATCTGGTTCCAAATATTCAACCTGTTTTGTGTTTAAACTGACCAAATCTGGTTCCAAATATTCAACCTGTTTTGTGTTTAAACTGACTAAATCTGGTTCCAAATATTCAACCTGTTTTGTGTTTAAAACTGACCAAATCTGGTTCCAAATATTCAACCTGTTTTGTGTTTAAACTGACCAAATCTGGTTCCAAATATTCAACCTATATTTGTGTTTAAACTGACCAAATCTGGTTCCAAATATTCAACCTATTTTGTGTTTAACTGACCAAATCTGGTTCCAAATATTCAACCTATTTTGTGTTTAACTGACCAAATCTGGTTCCAAATATTCAACCTATTTTGTGCTTAAACTGACCAAATCTGGTTCCAAATATTCAACCTATTTTGTGTTTAAACTGACCAAATCTGGTTCCAAATATTCAACCTTTTTGTGTTTAAACTGACCAAATCTGGTTCCAAATATTCAACCTGTTTTGGTGTTTAAACTGACCAAATCTGGTTCCAAATATTCAACCTATTTTGTGTTTAAACTGACCAAATCTGGTTCCAAATATTCAACCTATTTTGTGTTTAAACTGACCAAATCTGGTTCCAAATATTCAACCTATTTTGTGTTTAAACTGACCAAATCTGGTTCCAAATATTCAACCTATTTTGTGCTTAAACTGACCAATCTGGTTCCAAATATTCAACCTATTTTGTGTTTAAACTGACCAAATCTGGTTCCATATTCAACCTATTTTGGTTTAAACTGACCAAATCTGGTTCCAAATATTCAACCTATTTTGTGTTTAAACTGACCAGATCTGGTTCCAAATATTCAACCTATTTTGTGTTTAAACTGACCAGATCTGGTTTCAAATATTCAACCTATTTTGTGTTTAAACTAACCAAATCTGGTTCCAAATATTCAACCTGTTTTGTGTTTAAACTGACCAAATCTGGTTCCAAATATTCAACCTATTTTGTGTTTAAACTGACCAAATCTGGTTCCAAATATTCAACCTGTTTTGTGTTTAAACTGACCAAATCTGGTTCCAAATATTCAACCTGTTTTGTGTTTAAACTGACCAAATCTGGTTCCAAATATTCAACCTGTTTTGTGTTTAAAACTGACTAAATCTGGTTCCAAATATTCAACATGTTTTGTGTTTAAAATGACCAAATCTGGTTCCAAATATTCAACCTGTTTTGTGTTTAAACTGACCAAATCTGGTTCCAAATATTCAACCTATTTTGTGTTTAAACTGACCAAATCTGGTTCCAATATTCACCTATTTTGTGTTTAAACTGACCAAATCTGGTTCCAAATATTCAACCTATTTTGTGTTAAACTGACCAAATCTGGTTCCAATATTCAACCTATTTTGTGTTTAAACTGACCAAATCTGGTTCCAATATTCAACCTATTTTGTGTTTAAACTGACCAAATCTGGTTCCAAATATTCAATCTATTTTGTGTTTAAACTGACCAAATCTGGTTCCAAATATTCAACCTATTTTGTGTTTAAACTGACCAAATCTGGTTCCAAATATTCACAACTATTTTGTGTTTAAACTGACCAGATCTGGTTCCAAATATTCAACCTATTTTGTGTTAAACTGACCAGATCTGGTTCCAAATATTCAACCTATTTTGTGTTTAAACTAACCAAATTGGTTCCAAATATTCAACCTGTTTTGTGTTTAAACTGACCAAATCTGGTTCCAAATATTCAACCTTTTTGTGTTTAAACTGACCAAATCTGGTTCCAAATATTCAACCTGTTTTGTGTTTAAACTGACCAATCTGGTTCCAAATATTCAACTGTTTTGTGTTTAAACTGACCAAATCTGGTTCCAAATATTCAACCTGTTTTGTGTTTAAACTGACCAAATCTGGTTCCAAATATTCAACCTGTTTTGTGTTTAAACTGACCAAATCTGGTTCCAAATATTCAACCTGTTTTGTGTTTAAACTGACTAAATCTGGTTCCAAATATTCAACCTGTTTTGTGTTTAAACTGACCAAATCTGGTTCCAAATATTCAACCTGTTTTGTGTTTAAACTGACCAAATCTGGTTCCAAATATTCAACCTATTTTGTGTTTAAACTGACCAAATCTGGTTCCAAATATTCAACCTATTTTGTGTTTAAACTGACCAAATCTGGTTCCAAATATTCAACCTATTTTGTGTTTAAACTGACCAAATCTGGTTCCAAATATTCAACCTATTTTGTGTTTAAACTGACCAAATCTGGTTCCAAATATTCAACCTATTTTGTGTTTAAACTGACCAAATCTGGTTCCAAATATTCAATCTATTTTGTGTTTAAACTGACCAAATCTGGTTCCAAATATTCAAACTATTTTGTGTTAAACTGACCAAATCTGGTTCCAAATATTCAACCTATTTTGTGTTTAAACTGACCAAATCTGGTTCCAAATATTCAACCTGTTTTGTGTTTAAACTGACCAAATCTGGTTCCAAATATTCAACCTATTTTGTGCTTAAACTGACCAAATCTGGTTCCAAATATTCAACCTATTTTGTGTTTAAACTGACCAAATCTGGTTCCAAATATTCAACCTATTTTGTGTTTAAACTGACCAAATCTGGTTCCAAATATTCAACCTGTTTTGTGTTCAAATTGACCAGATCTGGTCTTTCATACCTACCCTTCAGCACCATTCTAAAAATAAACAATCACATCATTGCACTCTCAAAATGTGAATGAATAAGCATTACATTTGACTGAGAGAGTAATTTCAATGCTAAATGGTTGAGAAGTTGTGTGAGCATTATTGTGTATGGGGTTTCCTGTGAAGATGGAATACACGTTGAATTTATAGCTAGATTAACTACGTACATAACCCTGTTGAAATTAGACTTGGGAAAGATAGCAGAACAGTGATTGATGAACTGTAGAGAAAAGTAGAGAACAACAATTCTTCATGGATATGGAAGACACATACATAAGAAAAAAGGAAAAATCAGTGAGAATTTGTTTAAGCAAGAGGTAAAACAAAATTATTTGGTGAATATGAGTGACTGTTCTGATCTGAGAAGGTAACTGCATGGAAAAGAGGATCAAAAAAAAATTTTTTTAAAGGATGTGCTATGACATAGGTAAGAAAAAAAAAAGATTGAACAATCAAGGCTGTGTGGTAAGAAACTTGCTTTTCAACCACATGGTTTCAGGTTCAGTCCAGCTGTATGGCACCTTGGGCAAGTGTCTTCTACAATAGCCTCAGGCCAACCAAAGTCATGTCAGTAGATTCGGCAGACAGGAACTGAAACAAATAAGGTGGTGAGCTGGCAAAAATGTTAGTACGCTGGGCGAAGTGCTTAACGGTAATTCATCTGCCGTTACGTTCTGAGTTCAAATTCCGCCGAGGTCGACTTTGCCTTTCATCCTTTCGGGGTTGATAAATTAAGTACCAGTTATGCACTGGGGTCGATGTAATCGCCTTAGTCCCTTTGTATGTCCTTGTTTGTCCCCTCTATGTTTAGCCCCTTGTGGGCAATAAAGAAATAAGAAACTGAAACACAGAGGACATATACTAAGTGGTTTCTCCAGGGAACATTCTGCCTACAATATGTTAAGAGATATTGTATTCACTGTCATGAGAGTAAGGCTTACATCACCAGAGCAGCAGTCCCCAAACATTTTTGCACTGTTGACTGGTTTTATTCAAGACAATTTTTCCATGGATGGAAGATGACGTGCATAAGAAAATCTAATGAAGTGCATAATATATAATTTAATTACTACATTCTCACAACAAATGGTAAATATCCTACAAAAATCTAAATAAAACAAATAACAACCAAACCAAGTGACAGATTTATTGACCAAACAACCTAACTACATTGTTTTGTGAATTCTTATGACCTGAAGCTGACATACCTAAACATACACACCTAGCTACAAAGTTCTACATGCATGAATAAATTCTAACAATTAGCACTTCTGCAAATTTAATCATTAAAAATTCTCCATATATTGTCACTACAACCTGCCATACAGTCTAACGAACAAGGTTACCAAGAAATAATCTATATATATGTATCATCATCATCGTTTAACGTCCGTACTCCATGCTAGCATGGGTTGGCCGGTTCGACCGGGGATATATATATACACTATATATAATATTATATATATATGTATATATATATATATATATAATATAATATATATATATATAATATTATATATATATATGTATATATATATATATAATATATATACATATATAATATAATATTATATATATATATAATATTATATATATGTAGTATATATATATATATAATATTATAAATATATATATATATATAATATTATATATATATGTATATCTATATAATATTATATATATATGTATATATATATATATATAAATATAATATATATATGATATATATATAATATTATATATATTGTATATTATATATATATATAATATATAATGCAATAAAAATGGTAAATAATTTTTCTGTGGTTTTTCATGTAACCAACAATTATTTACCGGTAAATTTCGGTATGTAAATACGACAAATTCATCGTCAGGAACTTTGTAAGGTTCAGTATATAGTAAGGTAAATAAGAGGGCTAGCAGCAGGCTGCTTTGCCTCATACCGAAGGAATTAGAAATGGCAGTCAAAGACTGTTTTTTCCATTTTCTGTAAGTGGAGATTCCAAAAACGAAGGTCCGTGCGGCTCACATACACAAAACCGGAGTAGCAAATAGACGCAA
>NC_043016.1:8011457-8013097 GCF_006345805.1 Octopus sinensis | reverse complement strand
ATACACTAATATATATATATACACATACATATACACATACATATATATATACACATACATATATATATACACATACATATCTAGATACACATACATATATATATATATATATATATATATATATATATATATATATATCCAAATAAGCAACAAGTATATCTTCAGTATTGGTATGATCGTTTCATGCTACTTCATTTTATTAAACATTGTAAGTATTCCATCAGTTTTAAAATGTTGAGCAATCTTCAGCCATTTATAGAATTCTTCCACCAAAAGAACATACATATACTTATTTCTAATCACCCCATGGATTTATATGGATAATACCATACAAAATTCTGGTGCCTCTGACTTAAGTACCATATTCATTTGAATCTAAATTTTGCTGAACTTATATATATATATCATCATCATCATCATCATCATCGTTTATATATATATATATATCATCATCATCATCATCATCATCATCATCATCATCATCATCATCATTACATGTCTATCTTCCAAGTCGGCATGGGTTTGATGGATCAACAGAATCCAACGGATCTGTGGACAACATTTTATTCAGTATCTCTGTTTTGGTTTGGTTTCAATGGCTGGATGCCTTCTTTCATAATATCAACCACTTAAGTGCGTGTACTAATTCCTTTTTATATATATATATATATTTTTTTTTTCTTGGCACCAGCACTAGTGAGGTCACCATGTAACTGACAAGACTAAAGAAGCTTTTCGACCAAATGGGAGAATCATTGAGAAGGAGCCGCTTGGTGTATGATAAATGGGACAGGAATAGATTGGTTATAGGGGAAGAGATACGTGGCTATTTTGTATAATATAAATATGGCAGGGGGGAGGGATGATTGGGGTGTAGGTGGAAAGAGAGATAAGAATGATGGTGGAAAGGGTGTAATAATGTATGGTACAGTGCACAAGGTGACTGAAGAGAAAATGGGACAGAAAAAATATCAAGAGGGGTGGGTAAAGTTCTGAAGAGTGAGAGGTGATAAAGATAGGGCCTAAGGATGAACAGCTAGTAAAAGTGGAGGTATGGTTGATTGTTGTATATGAAGGGAGAGGTGAGAATGCAGGGAAGGTGAGGTGTATGTCAAACACAAGTGGCTCAGAAGAGAGGAAGTGATGACAGACAGTATAGAATGGTTGAAGAACAGCAACAGAATAAAACAATATATGGGGGAGGTGAAATGAGAGTTCGGGATATACACACACACACACACACACACACACCACACACACATACATAGATGTATAATGTATGTATATATATATATATATATATATATATATATATATATACACATACATATATACACACATATATTTATAATATACATATGTATATAATGTGTGTGTATATATATATATATATATGTATATATGTATGTATTTAAACATTAACAAAGGAATTTCTATGCACACACATTACAAATATATACATTCATGTATGTGTGTATATATATATATATATATATATATATGCGCACGTCATATACACATATTCATATATAAATTCATGTTTACACACACACGTGAATGCACAAACTCTACATACATACATACATACATGCATACATACATACATACATGCATACGTATATCTGCACGCTCCTACATGT
>NC_043016.1:7973957-8006457 GCF_006345805.1 Octopus sinensis | reverse complement strand
TAAAGTATTCAAAGATAAGTCTGAGAATGAATAAGAATTTTTAAATTCATAATCGCTAGTCCGCCGAAAAAAAAATATATTTCTTTATTGCCCACAGGGGGCTAAACATAGAGGGGACAAACAAGGGGATTAAGTCGATTGTACAAGTGATTGACTGGTTCATATTTAATCGACCCCGAAAGGATGAAAGGCAAAGTCGACCTCGGCGGAATTTGAACTCAGAACGTAACCGCAGACGAAATACCTATTTCTTTACTACCCTCAAGGGGCTAAACAGAGAGGGGACAAACAAGGACAGACATAGGTATTAAGTCGATTACATCGACCCCAGTGCGTAACTGGTACTTAATTTATCGACCCCGAAAGGATGAAAGGCAAAGTCGACCTCGGCGGATTTGAACTCAGAACGTAACGACAGACGAAATACCTATTTCTTTATTACCCACAAGGAGCTAAACACAGAGGAGACAAACAAGGACAGACATAGGTATTAAGTCGATTACATCGACCCCAGTGCGTAACTGGTACTTTATTTATCGACCCCGAAAGGATGAAAGGCAAAGTCGACCTCGGCAGAATTTGAACTCACAACGTAACGCAGACGAAATACCGCTAAGCATTTCGCCCGGCCTGCTAACGTTTCTGCCAGCTCGCCGCTAGTCCGCCAAAATATAGTTTTGCTTATGCTTCCCGATGAGTCAACAGGCGAAAGGGAATATATATATTGTCGGACTGGGTGAGTGTGTATATATATTTCTTTACTACCCACAAGGGACTAAACACAGAGGAGACAAACAAGGACAGACATTAAGTCGATTACATGGACCCCAGTGCGTAACTGGTACTTTATTTATCGACCCCGAAAGGATGAAAGGCAAAGTCGACCTCGGCGGAATTTGAACTCAGAACGTAACGACAGACGAAATACCGCTTAGCATTTCACCCGGCGCGCTAACGGTTCTGCCAGCGTGTATATGTCTGACTGAGTGGTAAGAAGTTTGGTTCCCAGCCACATCGTACCGGGTTCAGTCTCACTGCGTGGTAGCTTGGGCAAGTGTTTCTATTATAGCCTTGGACGTTGTGAGTGGATTAGATAGACGGAAACTGAAAGAAGCCCGTCGCGAGTATGTGTGTGTATGTGATCACCATTATTTTATGTCCATTTTCTTAGCTAATGTCGCTTGGACGGATCGTATCAGTCCAAGTCAGTTCTTATTCGAAATTACTGTCCCCGCCTAGAAAGCGTGAAGGACTACGCAATGACGTAGCTAATAGGGGAACAAGGGGTACGACCACTCCCGCCAAGCACATTTTTCAAAACTGCCGCCTTTTCAACATTAAAAAAAAAAACTCTTTAGTTCACTTGTGCGATAAAAGTTTCTTTTTTCGTTAATCGCAAGACATTGGAAATATTTGCTGGGGTCATTACTTTATTTGACTACGCTCCCTTGGTTTTGAGCTGTCTCCTCAATCTCATGTGATGTGTTGGTGTCAGTTGACATCTGGAGAACCAAAACAAACCTTTACGTCATAACCTCTCGATGCTGGACGATCCGTGGAGTTTCATCTTTTTTCCACGTCACACTTATATCAGCAGTTGTAAGTTTCATACGTAATGTCATTGTTACTGAAACATGAAATTAATGAATGTTGAATACAATTAGGATCTTTCCGGTTTGACCGGCAGTTTTTTAAAATAATTTCCACGTAACTAAACACTTTTAAACTTCGTATACTGGTAGAATGTGTTTATAAAACATCTTTTTCTCTTGGCTTTATTGAGAAAATTCTATTGTTTGTAAGATATTTGTTGTTTGTTTTTCTTCAATTTCTGCAATTTCAACCAATCAATGACGTCTATTGAGTTAAAAAGCATTCTGTGCCGTATGAATATGTCCCTTGTTTAAGAAACAGATTGGGTTTATTTACATTTCTGAAGAAAAGATACCCTTCCCCACTCCTAACCCTAACCCTAACTAACCATTACCCTAAAAGAGATTGAAATGCAATAGATCGATTCTAGGGTCATAATTATGGGTGACAATTTCATATGACACCGCTAGAAAAAACTGCCGTTCAAACCGAAAAGATCCCCCTAATATCATAACCTCTCGATGCTGGACTATCCGTGGGGTTTCATCTTTTTCCACGTCACACTTATATCAGCAGTTGTAAGTTTCATACGTAATGTCATTGTTACTGAAACATGAAATTAATGAATGTTGAATACAATTACTTATATTATAACCGATGAAATATTTCGCTTAATGTATAACAAAAATGAGTTTTAAATTATTTGGTGTGGATAACGGCATTTTTTTTTTCTTTTATGTGGTCGCTCTCCCTAACTTTAAAACCTGGCTACGCCTTTGGGACTACATCGCGATCCTACATTTCATTTTTAACTTGGTTCCCCTGCGAGATACCCTTGCTATCACCAGCTGCTTTACATGTAAATTGCACTGTTTGTTTGTTCCTTCTCGAGCCATGTCTGGCTCATAAGGACCGGTTTTCCGATTTCCTTGGCGTATAGGTTCCCCACCTGGACGGGACGCCGGTCCGTCGCAGGTGAGCTGCAAGATGCAGGAGGAAAGAGCGAGAGAAATTTGAAGCGAAAGAGTCTGCAGAAGTTCGCCATTATCTTCTGCCGTAGCCGCGTGGAGCTTAGGTGGAGCTTAGGTATTCCGCTCATAAACACACACATCGCCCGGTCTGAGATTCGAACCCGCGAGCCCGCAGTTCTAACCTCTAGGCCATGTGCCTCCTTATGTTGGCACTCGCACTAAAGAGGTTGTCATGTCCTCGTCAAGACTAAAATATCATTTCAGCTGAATATCATCTTTACTCATTTATCAATTCTACAGAGAGCACTTGGTGCATATTTTCGAGAAACCACCATTTGTTAAGGTTGCTTTTTATCGTGTAAAGCTAAGGGGATCTTTTCTATTTGGCTGCAGCTGTGAAAACTTCAAAGTCTGGTTATATTAATGTAGTTTTCTAGGCTGAATCTCAGGAGACATTTTTCCAGAAATTTTTTTAAAAAAGTTATAGAGATTTAAGATTTGATAAATTTTGCATAGTCAGAAAACAGGATTTAGAAAGCTTTCATTTTGTGTGTAACGCGTTTTAATATGAAACTGTAAATAAATCAACTTCTGCTATACGCACGACATTATAACCCCTCAAAACGTTTTTATCTTTTGGAATTTTCAGAAAAGTTTTTTGCGAATTTGTATTATGCACTCAAGAATTCATACGATTATGCAAAATGAAATTGGAGGGGGTACGTGATTTAAGGCCTATTTCGCTGTTATTTTTAGCATATCTCTCGACCATGGTACAAGCAGCAGATGGGCACAAGCAACCGAACACAATGTAGAATATATCTATCAACCAATATTACTTCGCTGACAAAAGATTTTTCATGTTTGGCTTGTTGCTATGGAAATAGACATGAATGTGCCTCTGGCTTACGATTTGCTAAAATTACTCAAAATTTGCAAACTTTTATCTATTGATTATGTCGAAAATGTATTTCATAGCATTGACTAGCATATAAAACTACATCATTACACCAAATATGATACCGATTCGAACAGAAATTGAAGAGACTGAAAATTGACAACCAATCAGAAAAGATCCAGTTAGGGAATTCTCAATACCCTATAACATGGGTATCTATTTTGAAAAGCGGGCCGCATGTGGCTGGCACATCCTCAGGCGAACAACACTGCTGAAAGAATTCAGGGCAATTTTTCTTTAGGCTTAGTGAGAAAGTTCTCGGGTCACTGTTTCCCTATAACTGATATGTATTCATATCTTCAGGGCAAAATATCCAAGGAGATAAACAGAGGATAGAAAGAGAGAGAGGGGGAGAGAGAGAGAGGGAGAGAGAGAGAGAGAGAGAGAGAGAGAGAGAGAATTAGATTAGGAGGGTTAGATGAAGTTTGCAAGAGTGTGAAGAGCAGTGGCGGCTCGTCGATAAAATTAGTAGGGGTGCTGCTACAGAAAAGTTTTAGCCGTTGTTTTAATATTGTGTGAAAGAAGGCGGTGAGCTGGCAGAATCGTTAGCACGCCGGGCAAAATGCTTAGCAGTATTTCGTCTGCCGTTCAAATTCTGTGTTCAAATTCCACCGAGGTCGACTTTGCCTTTCATCCTTTCGGGGTCGATTAAATAAGTACCAGTAACGCACTGGGGTCGATTATAATCGACTTAATCCGTTTGTCTGTGCTTGTTTGTCTTCTCTGTGTTTAGCCCCTTGTGGGTAGTAAACAAATGGGAAATAGGTATTTCGTCTGCCGCTACGTTCTGAGTTCAAATTCCGCCGAGGTCGACTTTGCCTTTCATCCTTTCGGGGTCGATTAAATAAGTACCAGTTACGCACTGGGGTCGATATAATCGACTTAATCCGTGTGTCTGTCCTTGTTTGTCCTCTCTGTATTTAGCCCCTTGTGGGTAGTAAAGAAATAGGCATTTCGTCTGCCGCTACGTTCTGAGTTCAAATTCCGCCGAGATCGACTTTGCCTTTCATCCTTTCGGGGTCGATAAATTAAGTACCAGTTGCGTACTGAGGTCGATCTAATCGACTGGTCCCCTCCGCCAAAATTTCGGCCTTGTGCCCAGAGTAGAAAAGAATATTGTGTAAAAGGAAACATAAAACGAATATTTATTCATAAACTTAATCGGTTCGCGTTTTAGCCATTACCGGTTTGCGTGTTTAATTTATTCTCTGAACGCCGCTGCGAATTACCCCTTATTTTTCAAAAATCCCTACTAAATCACAAAATAAGGGTGAGGGAAATTGCCTTATTTTTCAAATCCTAGCAACAATACTGAAGCAGGATAATAATCTAATTCTACACTTTATCACATTCAAGAATATAAACATGTTTTTAAGCGCAACAAACGCGGAGTCAAAAAGAAACCCTACCTTTCACCGGCATTGCGTGAACGACAGTGCTCTCTCTCCCTAGCGTAAAGCTTCCTATCTCGGACGTGTGAGCATGCGCACAACAAGCCAAACATCGTGTCGCTGGAACTGTGAAGCGCAGAGTTCTATAAAAGGATTATTTATTTATTTATTTCATAAACCAGGGGAAGACTATTAACATTAAGCTTAAGGATTATATAATGTACAAGTATAAATAAAGAATTATATAGAATGTTATCGGTAATATCGAGTGGAAATAGGGGTTGCTGCAGTTTCGGAGTTCCTATACACGAGCCACCACTGGTGAATAGGGAGAGAAAGATGAAAATTAATGGATGTAGGGAGGACCAAATATAAACAGAGAAGGGGGTAATCAATGTTAAAAAGGGAGGAAGGTGATAACCAGAAGTGGGGTGGTTCTTTGGCTGGTAAAATATGAGATAAAATGGGATGGTCGATGGTGCTAGAGAGAGATGGACGCCAACAAGAAATGGTTCGAGGGAGAGGCAATGATGACTGGTTGTACAGAAAAGGGTTAGGGTATATAATAACAGATCCGACTTTCGTTAATTATGGGGTAATACAGCAAAGAGAGGAGAGGGTGAGTGGTGAGAATATGAATGATTAAGAGATGAGTGATATGAATGATGGAGTGGGGGAGAACGATAAATAAAAGGAGGATTATAAAGACGGGAAGGAAGACGGCGAGATGGCAGAACCGTTAAGCACGCTGGGCGAAATGCGTATCCGTATTTCGTCTGCCGTTACGTTCTGAGTTCAAATTCCGCCGAGGTTGACTTTGCCTTTCATTCTTTCGGGGTCGATAAATTAAGTACCAGTTACGCACTGGGGTCGATGTAATCGACTTAATCCGTTTGTCTCTCCTTGTTTGTCCCTTCTCAGTGTTTAGCCCCTTGTGGGTAGTTAAGAAATATATAAAGACGGGAGGGGTGCAGCAGATTACTAGAAAGGGTCGTTTCGGACTAGAAACCAAAATGTATGTGTGTGTATATGTATGCGTTCTCTCTCTCTCTCTCTCTCTCACACACACACACACACACACACACACACATACCTACACATGCAGTCCACTCCCACCCTCACATACTAATGTGGTGGGAGGATTTCCGAATGTTCCACCCTCCCCTGTTTTTCGTGAAACGTACAGTATTATATACGCTTTGAGATATGGTGAATCTGAAAATGAAAATAGTTTCCCCCACCCCACCCCATACGATGCACCGTTTTGAAGTAGTTAGTAAGACACGAGAAACGTACAGACAAGCATTTCCAAAATATATACAAGAATACCGTGGTTAGTGCGCAAAAAAAATTTTTGAGACTGTCCCTTAATGCCAGCGGTGTCAAATTTGATTCGCTCATTTCAATAAGTTTTTTTTTTTTTTTTTGCACAAACTCTTTGAAGCAATGACAGCATCTCTTTTTCAGTTCGGCACCAATTCTTCACGCATGATGAGGTCGTGTGCCATACCTACTACTGCTTAACTGGTATATTCAAAATAAATCGACAAAATTCCTTGAAATTCTACTAAAAGTCGTGTAATTGTTCGATTTTGGATCTTTTCGGATTGAACGGCAGTTTTTTCTAGCAGTATCATATGAAATTGTCACCCATAATTATGACCCTAGTATCGATCTATTGCATTTCCATGTGTTTTAGGTTAGGGGTGGGGGAAGTGTATCTTTTTTTCTTCACAAATGTAAATAAACCCAATCTGTTTCTTAAACGAGGGACATATTCATACGGCACAGAATGTTTTTCACCTCAATGGACGTGATTGATTGGTTGAAATTCCAGAAATTGAAGAAGAAAAACAACAAATATCTTACAAACTATAGAATTTTCTCAATAAAGCCAAGAGAAAAAAAGATGTTTTATAAACACATTCTACCAGTATACGAAGTTTAAAAGTGTTTAGTTACGTGAAAATTATTTTAAAAAACTGCCGGTCAAACCGAAAAGATCCTTCATTTTTTTCATGAGTTTTTAGAAAAGATCTGCACCCCCCTTTTCTTTAAATAAAAATTATAATCGAATAAAAATGGCTTTTCGCCTAGTAATTACCTCTCAAAAACTTTGAAACGGAAATACTCCCACTTCTAGTATCGGAGCCATATTGAGATGGCAGAATTGTTAGCAAGTCGAACGAGACGCTTTGCAGTATTTCGCCCGCACTTGCGCTCTGAGTTCAAATTCCATCGGGATTGACTTTGCACTGGGGTCGTTGTAACTGACTAGACTCATTCCCCACCAATTTCAGCCCTTGTGGTTGCATTAGAAAGGAATATTTTAGCCTTACTGAACCATGCCTATTTTAATGAACATTTTTATATAAAAACAAAATCAGAAAAAAATTTTCTAAAAACCATGTTTTTTCTTCTTCAGTGGAATCTAACACAGCTAAGCTGATAAAAAAGAGGTATCAGTCAGATCATTCAAATATTTTTTTCTTTTTTTTGCATTTTATAATTATAACTTTCTTCTAAGATAAAACAGCTGTTCACGAATTTGTTTTTTGTTTTTTTTTACTGCTTCCTTGATTTATATCAACATTGTCCCGAAAGAGATCAAAGAGGAAAAGGATCCCATCACCTTTAAACGGGGTCTGGACAGATTTCTTCAAGGAATACCGGATAAGCCACCCATACCTGGATACAATTCACTCAACAAGAATTCACTACTTGAATGGACCATAGACAAAACTTGATTTAAAAAGGATTTAGATAATCCTATCAGGTGGTGCTATAAAGTTAGACATGGCCTGGACCAATCTTTGGTCGAAACATATCTCAGTTTTTATCTAGGTTTGTATATATATATATAATAATTATTATTTGCGAGATTAAAATCAAAATCTTACAAGGAAAAAAATTCAAATAAATTATAAATAAAATATAAATTATATATGTTTTTATTATTATTTTTTTGCAATTTACTTAATCATTGACATTTTATTGTTATTTTAATTTTAATATTTCTATTATATATTATTTACTAAATGGTGTAATTTAATTGTTCTTTTTGAATTGATAAAAGGTGTTATTTTTCTAATTTTATATATATATATATATATATATATATATATATATATATATATATATAATATATATATATATATATATATATATATATATATATATATGTATGTATGTATGTATGTATGTATGTATGTATGTCTCACTGTAATAAAAAACTAAATTTTGATCGTTTTTTTAATTTAAAAAAGACAATAAGTGTTTATTTTTAAAGAATTTTATTTATTTGTGTCATATTTTATTTTTTAAGTACGGTTGAATATAAGTAAAAAAACACATTTATCAACGCACAGATATAACTGAAGAGAATTGGTAGGTTTATCGTCAAATCCTCAATGTCGACGAAAGTGGCCTATTCCAGACAAAAAATGTCAAGAAGTTTTCTGGCAAGAAACTAGGCGATGGCACCAGGTTATAAAGCACCCAAGGACAGATTAACACTTTGACTCGGAGGTAATGCCAAAGTTGAATGCAAGTTAAAACCCATGCTAATTTATCGTACCCTAGAGCATTAAAAGGCAGTAACAAGCAATCCCTTTCAGTAATTTGGAAACCGAATAAAAGGGCTTGGGTGACAAAGCAGTTGTTTGAAGAATGTTTCAATGTGTATTTTTGTTCCACATTTAAAAAATATTACAATAATAATAATAATGATAATAATAATAATAATGATAATAATAATAATAATAATAATAATAATAATAATAATAATAAGAAGAAGAAGAAGAAGAAGAAGAAGAAGAAGAAGAAGAAGAAGACAGAGCAAAAAATTGGTACGAACACAAACCCGAAGGCATCGTCGAAAATAGAAATGCAAAGATCCTATGGGATTTCATGATTCAGTGCGACCATGAGATAGAGAATAGGAAGCTGGACATAGTCTTAATTGAGAAAGAAAACAAATTATGCTGGATCGTAGATATAGTATGCTCAGCTGACAACAAGGTGTGTGATAAGGAAGAAAGAAAAGTTATGACAGCAGTTGTGGTCGATGAAGATGGTAGCAGTAGTACCAATAATTGTCGGAGCCCTGGAAACAGTGAACAAAAATCTCGAGAAGTACGTGGAACAAATAGGGGCTGCATTAAGGGTGGAGCCCTTGCAGAAAACAGCACTGCTTAGAACCGCTCGAATACTCCGGAAGGTGCTCGAAAAATAATAGGTGTTACCTTAGTTCACTGGTAGTGAACAGCTGACACTGTAGTACATCTCCAGCGTTAGAAGCTGTGCAAAGGCGATAATAATAATAATAATAATAATAATAATAATAATATAATAATAATATAATAATAATATAATAATAAAAATAGTAGTAGTAGTAGTAGTAGTAGTAGTAGTAATAATAATAATAATATAATAATAATAATATAATAATAATAATAATAATAATAATATAATAATAATAACAACAACAACAATAATAATTATAATAATAACAGCAACAACAACAGTAATAATAATTTAGATTTCAAAGTTCTTTTAATTTTAGATAAGGCCCCTGGGCATACCACCTCACTTAATGATTTAAATAACAATGTGAAGGTTATATTTTCACCACCAAATACGACTTCTTTACTACAGCCGATGGACCAAGGAGTGATTTCTACATTCAAAGGATATTATGTGTGAAGAATTTTCGCCCAGGTAATTCAAGTTATAACTGGAGATAATCCAATCATTCTTGAAGAATCTGGTGGGGAAAACTGATATTAAACAAGCAGTTGAAAACATGCACAAGTCTTGAAAGAAGTAACAGACAGCTGCATGAGAGCAGTCTGGCAGAATCTTTTGCCTGAATGCACTAACGATTTTTTTTTTCGGTTTCAGTAATCCCAACAACAATGTTATTGATGAAATTACTACAATTGGAAGAGACTTTGAGGAATTAAGGAATTAGATTTGGAAAATGTTAGAGAATCATTGGAATCGCTTCAGGAACAAAAAAAAAAAAAAAACTAAGTTACGGCGATCTTCTTGGAATGGAGCATCAAAAGGCATATGAAGGAGAAGATGAAAAGACACCAGAAGAAATGGAAACCACACCCAAAGATATTTCAGTCAAAAAAAAAAAAAATTTGGAAGATTTGTTACAAACAATTGAAAAAAGCAAAAGAACTCGTTCAAGAGATTGATTCAAATGAAAAGAGATGCAGGAAAGTTCATCGAGGGCGAGATAAGCAAATTGATTGTTATCGCAAAATCATGGAGGTAAGGTAAAAAGCTACCACTGTTTAATTGAAGCTAGATAAAGTTTTTTAGTAAAAAAAAAAAAAAAAAAAAATTTAAGTCTTCTACTATAGCCTCGGGCCGACCAAAGCCTTGTGAGTGGATTTGGTAGACGGAAACTGAAAGAAGCCCGTCGTATATATGTATATATATATATATATATATATATATATATATATATATGTATGTGCGTGTTTGTGTGTCTGTGTTTGTCCTCCCAACATCGCTTAACAACCGATGCTGGTGTGTTTACATCCCCGTATCTTAGCGGTTCCGCAAAAGAGACCGATAGAATAAGTACTGGGCTTACAAAAGGATAAGTCCCGGGGTCGATTTGCTCGACTAAAGGCGGTGCTGCAGCATGGCCACAGTCAAATGACTGAAACAAGTAAAAGAGTAAAAAGTGAGTTACTATATTTTTGAAAAATATATTCTTCAATGATTTTAAGTAAGCACAATGCATTATACATGTACTTTGTGTGAAAAAAAAAATGCTTATAATTCTGGTATTTTCCGGAGTTCATTATAACTATTGCATTGGTTCTTAGGCTTCATTAATATGGTTTTGGTATATGTGGTGTTTGAGGCGGCGAGTTGGCAGAAACGTTAGCGCGCCGAGCGAAATGCTTAGCGGTATGTCGTCTGCCGCTACGTTCTGAGTTCAAATTCCGCCGAGGTCGACTTTGCCTTTCATCCTTTCGGGATCGATGAATTAAGTACCAGTTACGCACTGGGGTCAATATAATCGACTTAGTCCGTTTGTCTGTCCTTGTTTGTCCTCTCTGTGTTTAGCCCCTTGTGGGTAGTAAAGAAATAGGTACATGTGGTGTTTCGCGAGAATTAATTAACCGCACTAATCAGGGAGTTCCTGTAATAGATATACGACGAGCTTCTTTTCAGTTTCTGTTGTGTTGTTGCCACAGTTAGATATGAACTCAGTTACTGTGGATTTATCTTTGGCTTCACATAATTTATTCTTGTGTCTTTTTTTCTACAACGTCCTAAGTAATTTGCACGTGATTACAATTGACACGTCGATTATGTTTATAAATACTACCATATGGGAAGCACTCCGTCGGTTGATCCGAATCAACGGAACAGCCTGCTCGTGAAATTAACGTGTAAGTGGCTGAGCACTCCACAGACACGTGTACCCTTAACGTAATTCTCGGGGATATTCAGCGTGACACAGAGTGACAAGGCCGGCCCCTTGAAATACAGGTACAACAGAAACAGGAAGTAAGAGTGAGAGAAAGTTGTGGTGAAAGAGTACAGCAGGGATCACCACCATCCCTGCCGGAGCCTCGAGGAGCTTTAGGTGTTTTCGCTCAATAAACACTCACAACGCCCGGTCTGGGAATCGAAACCGCGTTCCTATGACCGCGAGTCCGCTGCCCTAACCACTGGGCCATTGCGCCTCCACAAATACTACCATATAGTTTTCCTTACAAAAGGAGACGAAGAAGTACATTTTTCTATGCCACCAGCAAAGCAGAAAGACATTTCTGGGACTTACTACACTGTTATCTGTAAAACAGTTAAATTCTTCTTTGCTTTTCGGCAAATTCATCAGTCACTTGGCTACGAAATAATTAGCACCACGCTCTGTCTTCATCTTCTTCAAAATGTCCTTATTCGTGGAAATGAAGACCAAATTACAAATTCTCTCTTGGTTTTGAGAACCTTTCATGTAATTTCTTATTCGCTTTGAAGAAGACAATCTCTCACAGGATGCAGATGTGGCAGGTATGGTCAGAATCAGACGTAGTAATTTTGTTACTTCTGCCAGAATTTGGTTTATTTCAGGTTCCCATATTATATCTGCTACTTCTTGGATACTTGATGCTTGTTTTGTAAAATCTGCAGCATAAACTGACTTGAGCACGCATTTCAGTCCATCCAGTTCCAGTATATTTTTGTAGACATTGAGAGAGGAAAAGGTTTCCATCGGAAATCGTTTGTTTCATAAGTGTGAAGGATCTTTTCGGTTTGAACGACAGTTTTTTTTTAATAATTTCCACGTAACTAAACACTTTTAAACTTCGTATACTGGTAGAATGTGTTTATAAAACATCTTTTTCTCTTGGCTTTATTGAGAAAATTTTATGGTTTGTAAGATATTTGTTGTTGTTTTTTCTTCAATTTCTGCAATTTCAACCTATCAATGACGTCTATTGAGGTGAAAACATTCTGTGCCGTATGAAAATGTCCCTAGTTTAAAAAACAAATTGGGTTTATTTACATTTCTGAAGAAAAAAAGATACCCTTCCCTCCACCCCTAACCCTAACCCTAACCCTAACTAACCCTAACCCTAAAACAGATTGAAATGCAATAGATCGATACTAGGGTCATAATTATGGGTGACAATTTCATATGACACCGCTAGAAAAACTGCCGTTCAAACCGAAAAGATCCAGTGTGAAAAAGCTTCGGATTCAACAATTCAGCAAATTTGAACTCTTCCATCGTTTTAAATCTTTGCTCAACGTCAACAAAAATGTCATCTAAAATGTTGTGAAACAAAGTTCTTAAAAGTTCTGGTTCTTCATGACGACTTCGCTTCTCTGGTGGTTCAGTGACACCATCCAAAACACGGGAGTAAAATTCCTCAAACTTGTTGTCCTTGATATGAATCAATTTTTTTTTTTTTTTTTTTGTAGTTATCAACTTCACAAATACATCTTGAAATATCAGGAGAACTACTAATAAAAATTACGGAGAAGTACTTGCATAGCGAGTGACTTGATCTGAGATCGTGTGCTGGAACGAAAACAATTGCAGCATGGAAGGTGTTTATAAGCCATTAGCAGTATCGCCCGGCGTTGCTCGGGTTTGTAAGGGAAATAACTATATAAGCATTTTTAGAGAGTTACTTCCTTTATAGATGCCAATTCGGGCTTTCTTAGCCATTTCTGTTTTGGTGTCTTCAAGCCATGAAGTCGTTGTTCTAAAAGAACGCTGGTCTCCTTGACAACGCTTTACGACGTTGATTTCCTTACACTCCCTTCCCCACAGCTTCACGAGGGAGGGAAGAAGGGGGAGAAGCAAACAGGTGCAGGTATGACCATGGACGCCAACTCCGCCGCCATCGACACACGAAAAATTATGCATTAAAATGGAATAAAAAATGATGTTAAATTATTTTTAAAATCGTAGACTCATCGTAGACGCGCGCTAATAGCCAGACGGGCTCGATATTAATCACGACTATAAGATACCTGAATTTGGTTAAACTGCACCGCAAAATGTGGGAGGAGTTAGGAATCTAAATCGTAGGAGACAGACACTCACACAACTACAGTTTTATATATACAGATTTGTCAAAATATTTTCGTCGCTTTGAGACCGTGACCTGTTCACTGACAAAACTTCGTGCTGCATCTCTTTTTGTCAGGTTTTGTGGGTTTCTTAAATGGCTTATAAACACTTTCCACGCTGCAATTGTTTTACTAATAAAAAATTAAAACGAAAATCTTCTAGAATTGCAACGAATCCCTTTGATTGTGTTAATTCCGAAGCATTCGAATTCTCTGGATTTTCTATGATGCTTGAAAATAACTCAGGAAACGAAATATTTTTATCGGACAAAATGGATACTTGCCGAGATAATTCTATCGTATGTCAGGCAGCCTTGGAAATCGCCTTCCAACGATTTCACCCATTAGTGCTATCCGAACCGTCGACTTTGAGAAAAAAGTTTGAAATTCCTTTTAAAGCGCAGGAGTGGCTGTGTGGTAAGTAGCTTGCTAACCAACCACACGGTTGCGGGTTCAGTCCCACTGCGTGGCATCTTGGGCAAGTGTCTTCTGCTATAGCCCCGGGCCGACCAATGCCTTGTGAGTGGATTTGGTAGACGGAAACTGAAAGAAGCCTGTCGTATATATGTATATATATGTATATGTGTGTGTGTTTGTGTGTCTGTGTTTGTCCCCCTAGCATTGCTTGACAACCGATGCTGGTGTGTTTAGGTCCCCGTCACTTAGCGGTTCGGCAAAAAGAGACCGATAGAATAAGTACTAAAAGGTGGTGCTCTAGCATGGCCGCAGTCAAATGACTGAAACAAGTAAAAGAGTAAAGAGTAAGAGTAAAGTTTGAAAATAAATTCGACATTCACGAATACTTGAAGCTGATTGGAAGAGTACCAAATTAAGTGAATATGCATAACAATGTACAGATATGACTCTGGCGCCAAAAATCTCCTTTATTCTTGCCTGCACTCCGCTCAAGCGCTCAGTCATCACGCTCGCTCCATCATAACTTTCTGCGATGAATTTTTGACCACATTTGAATTCATTAACAAATTTTCGAACTTCTTCAGTCAGTGATGCAGCCCGTCTATCTTTACGAACATCGACATAACCCGAAAAACTTCATTGAGATTTTTGCCTTCTCACCAACAAATCCTAAAACACACGACAATTGAGATTTCATTCGCAGATCCGCAATCTCATCAAACATAACTGTAACAAATCATGTTTTTGCGATCATTGTACTAATATCACCTTCAATTGTTGCAGTTATATAATTTATAATCGCATTTTAAATACCACTTGAAAGTCCAGAAAACGTGCAGTTGGAACTTTTCTTCACGAAATCTAAATGCGATCTTAAGCAATCATCATATTCCGCTACTGCTTCACAGAGAGGAAGAAAATTTCCTGTATTATTTGATTCGTTTGTTTCATCGTGTCCTCGAAATGGTCGATCTTATTTCTTTATTGTCCACAAGGGGCTAAACATAGAGGGGACGAACAAGGACAGACAAACGGATTAAGTCGATTATATTGACTCCAGTGCATAACTGCTACTTAATTTATCGACCTCGAAAGGATGAAAGGCAAAGTTGACCTGGCGGAACTTGAACTCAGAACGTAGCGGCAGACGAAATACCTATTTCTTTACTACCCACAAGGGGCTAAACACAGAGAGGACAAACAAGGACAGACAAACGGATTAAGCCAATTATATCGACCCCGAAAGGATGAAAGGCAAAGTCGACCTCAGCGGAATTTGAACTCAGAACGTAGCGGCAGACGAAATACCTTTTCCAGTTAGATCAGAAGAATGATCATAAGACATGCCTGGCGATTTGGAGATCTTGGAAAACTCCTTTTCGTACAGTAAATGTATATAATCAGTATTTGTACGCGCGCGCGAGTGTGTATGTATGTAAGTATGTATGCATGCATTTATGTATGTAGGCATATATGTGTGTGTGTCTGTGTATGTATGTATGAATGTATGTATGTATGTATGCATGTATGTATGTATGTATGTATGTGTGTGTGCGTGCGCGCGTGTGTGTATGTATGCATGTATGTATGTCAGTTCTATTTTTAATTATTAGAAGTCTTCCACTGAGGAGGGTGCCGGTTTCTAACAAAGATACAAGGCTCCATATTTGGGATGTAGTTAACAAAGATAAATTCACATTTGGAACTTGAGAAGAGTTTTACATATCTATCTAAGTATGTATGTATGCATATATGTCATTCAGTTTTATGTATGTATGTATGTTTGTATGTATGTATGTATGTATGTATGTATGTATGTATGTATGTATGTATGTATGTATGTATGTGTGTATGTATGTCACTCAGTTTTACGTATGTATGTGTGTATGTATGTATGTATGCACGTATGTATGTATGTTTGTATGTATGTTGGTATGTATGTATGTATGTATGTACGTATGTATGTATATATGTATGTATGTATGTATGTATGTATGTGTGTATGTATGTCATTCAGTTTTACGTATGTATGTGTGTATGTATGTATGTATGTATGTATGTATGTATGTTTGTATGTATGTATGTATTTATGTATGAATGTATGTATGTATTATGTATGTATTTATGTATGTATGTATGTATGTATGCATGTATATATGTATGTATGTATATATGTATGTATGTATGCACGTATGTACGTACGTACGTATGTCTGTCTGTCTGTCTGTATGTATGTATGTGTGTATGTATGTACGTATGTATGTATATATGTATGCATGTACGTACGTACGTATGTATGTATGTATGTATGTATGTATGTATGTATGTATGTATGTAAAGTGTGTATGTATGTATGTATGTAAAGTGTGTATGTATGTATGTATGCAGTGTGTATATATGTAGTATATATGTATATATGTATGTACATACGTATGTATATGTGCAGATTTGTATGTTTTGCTTATATATGTCTTCTCATGCATGTAGTTGCACATCTAGACATGCTCATATATATTTAAATAACATTCTGGAAAGTTTTACAGATTTTTTTTGCATTTCCAGTGATGGACTGGATCAGAGGCGACTCCAGGTTATCAGTGTCATTCAGACCCGTCATAGATATCGTCACTCGGGCTTTTCACAGATTTCACATAAGACACATGCCTGCTCGAAGAATTTTACGCTTTTTCGTAATATTTGTAGCCCTATTTGGCTTATTATATTTACATCTTGCACTATGTCTTTCTCCATTTCTAAGTTAAGGGTAAAAATAAAGCAACCCTGCAAAACACAACTGATCTTTACACACATACGCACACTAATCAAATAACGACAGCAGAATTGCCCGGCGATGCTCGGGGCTGAATTGCTTGAAAGTACTGTTAATGATTGCACTGAATTATGATGATTATTCAGGCAAATATTGATATAAGTTTACGGTGGGAAATAAGGACTTAACGATCAAACGTGTGCCATTGCATTGTTTTAGGGGAACCAAATTTCTAATGAGCATTGTAGGGGCACCAACTTTAAGTTTGAGAATGTGTGGTGGTAGTCCGGGGGGCTCAAAGGAATTGATTACCTCTATTGGATAGTTGATGACGTCCTCTGGGTCAGGAGTTGTATCGATAGACTTATATACATAGACATCCCCAGGAATGAGTTTTAGTATTCCTTCATTAATATGGTGAACAGTTTTATTCCTCGGGGCCAGAATAGCCCTTTGGCCAATCCAATCCATATTCTGATAATTAGCTTGTAGATCTGGGAACACTGCATCTCTGAGATCAGAAGGCGTTTTAACAATGGTACAAATGAAATCGATGGCAATATTACCATTTTCATCCCCTGGTATTTTGCCTTCGCCAAGTGCAAGGGGAATAACGGGAAGTGTTTGTCGGAAGTCCCCTGAAAGAAGAAGTGTTATGCCTCCCATGGGAGCTGAATATTGTTTGATGTCTCTGAAAGATCTATCTAGTGCCTCAAGAGCACCTCTGTGGGCCATCGTGCATTCATCCCAAACGATAAGCTTGCATCGTCTGAAGACTTCTGCCTGATCGGAGCTGTTACTGATGTTGCAAGTTGGTGTCTCAGTCTTCGCTAAGTCAAGCGGAAGCTTGAAAGTGGAGTGAGCTGTCCTGCCGCCTGGCAACAAAGTAGTCGCAATTCCAGGTGATGCCACAGCTAGGGCAATGCCTTGTGTTCGCCTAATCTCAGCCAATATTAATTTGTTGAGAAAAGTTTTCCCAGTGCCCCCAGGAGCGCCCAGGAAAAATATCCCCACAGCTTTGGCCCGGACTGAATTAACAACAGAGTTGTAAGCGAACTTCTGTTCCGGAAGGAGCTTTGGCTCATTGTCGGCTATGTACTCGGCAAGCTCGTCAACATTAAAACATGTCTCACGCAGCAAATGTGAAGACAGAGTGTTTGTACCTTCCCGGTTTGTTGAAGGTAGGCCATAGACCGGCAAGGCACTACCGCCCATATCAACTACAGTATCTTCGAACGTAGTTTGTTACCACACAGCCACACCTGCCCCTATGTATGTGTGTGTGTGTGTGTACGTGTGTGTGTATGGGTAGATATATTACGCATGTATATATGTGTATATATATATATGTGTACATATTACATGTACATCTATATATATATATACATCTACACATAAAATACAAAATAGAAAGTTATATCTTGATATCGCTAGTGATAACAATACTCAAAATATATAACAGACTGGAATTGTAGGCCCGTCTCTTGCAATTTCGATCAATTGGATCTTGTATAGAAGTGTACGGCTGCAGCGAAATTCACTTTTGGACTTTCTTCTATCGAAGGCATTTTAACAAAAATGCTTCCGTAAAGACGGTGAAAATATTGTCAATTTCCCCAAACAGGGACACAATTCAATTTTAAAACAATAACCAAAGCCCCTTCTCCGATTTACAATTATTTAACAAATGCAACACAACAACGTTTCCCTGACGAGGAACCAACAAACGTGATTACAATAGTCAAACAGTAATAATAATAACAACAAACCTTTTTAATGTATCCCCATTTATGTGAAACCACTTATTCAATTTCAAGTCATTGATGCAATTTTATACGAATTGCTAATACACACACACATAATAAGGGTGAAAAATTGAATATTAATTTGATTAATATGAATTGAAAACCAGTGGTGTAGCATATAAGACCACAGCGGATCTTCTTCTAGCAAAAAGGATGACCAGTATTAATTGCTCATTCCTTTTATATAAATACTTCCACTTTAATTGTTGCACACTTGCAAAGAGAATGGAGGAGAAAATGTAGTGGTAATAGTAGGAGTGAAGCACTTGAAATGAAAGAGGGAAATCGTAAAATATTTACTTTTATCGAATTTTTGCTTAATTGGGGGTGAAATTGAAAAAAACTTTACATGCCACGACCCGATGGAATCTACTTGTAAAAATGATAGGTAAATTCCAATTGAAGAAATTCTATATTGTAGAATTGTATAAAAAACGAACGGAAAAGAGAAAATCTGCCTTTTATCATAAGAAGATATATATATATACATATATATATATGTATATATATATATATGTGTGTGTGTATGTATGTATGTATGAATACGTATGTCACATATTGAAATTTCTTACATCACTGTTGTTTATAACCTTCCTGATAAGATTGATGCATTGCTCCACATTATTCATCCTCTCGGATTTATTTTAATGCATCTATCGAAACATATGTCGGTAATGTGGTGATGTAAATGATTTAAATAACATCTTGGGCGTCTCTCCATTTTCCATTATATATATATATATATATATATATTATATATATATATATATAGCGAGAGAGAGAGAGAGAGGGAGGGAGAGAGAGAGGAAGAGAGAAAGAAAAGGAGGTCGCCAGAATTTTGGAAAATAATTTTTTATTTATTCATTATTATTAGCGCTTTCGTCCGTTTTCGAACTTGTCAAATAAAATTGTGAATGTACAAACAGGTTGTTCATTTATATAAATCAGATGTCTTTTTGTTTTGTTTAGAAGAGGAGGAGGACATTATTTTTGTTATTTTGGGTGAAGCTCCAGGGCAATGAAGATAGACAGATAGACAGACAGACAGACAGACAGATAGATAAATAGATAGATAGATAGATAGATAGATAGATAGATAGATAGATAGATAGATAGATAGATAGAGCGGTAGAGAGAGGGAGGAGGGAGGGATTTTTCAATTTTGCATGTATTTGCCATTCATTTATTTATATACTATTGTATAGCTATTGACATAAGTTCAAGGACGGTGACTTCTCCAAGATGTCAGTTTTAGAATGGGAGAAATAATGAAAAAAGGATGGGGTGTGGTCATCAGAAGGAAGATATGAGGTTCATAGAACCTTTTATCTTCCTTCTGACACCTTAAGAAAAAAACAATGCTTTCACTGATGACCACACCCCACCATTTTTTCATTATTTTCCCCATCCTAAAACTGACATCTTGGCGAAGTCACCATCCTCGAATTAATGTCAATAGCTATACAATGGTAAATAACTAACTAAATGAATAAATGGTAAATACATGCCAAATTGAAAAGAAACCCTCACTCCTCCCTCTCTCTACCTATCTTTTTAATCTATCTACCTATCTATCTACCTATCTGTTTATCGATCTATCTCCATTGTCCCGGAACCTCACCCCCAAAAAACAAAACAAAAACAATGTTCACCTTTTCTAAGCAAACCAAAAAAACATCTGATTTACATAAATGAACAACCTGTTTGCACATTCACAATTTTATTTTACAAGTTCGAAAACGAACGAAGGTGTTAAGAATAATGAATAATGAATATATAAAAATTTTTGCTTCCAAAATTCTGGCGACCTCCTTTCTCCTCAATATGCAATATCTGTTCACCACTTCTAACACACACACACTCTCTCTCTCTCTCTCTCTTTCTCTCTTTTTCTAATACAAATATGAACTATATATATATATATATATATATATATAGTTCATCATGATAGATCGTTAGCCACTACACACATTTTTTTCTCTCCTTGTTTTTTCTGTGTATCTTTCTGTGGAAGAGCGGAGGCTCGAAACGTAAAAGACTTTTTCTATTCCTGAGCGTTATACTAATACATCTGTTTGTTTTCTACACCACCTGTCTTCGTCTTTTGTTTTTTTCGTAAACTCTCCCTATACATACATATATATATATACATATATATATATATATATATATCTATATATATATATATATATATATATATATATATATATATATATATATATATATATATATATATATAATATATATATATATTATATATATTATATACATATATAAAATCCGTTCTGTCTGTCTCTGTGTGTTTGTGTCTTCTAGGATCTCGGGCATCCTCCATCCGATTGCGCTCAAATTTGATATGTAGATACCGACGGTATCAGGGCGTGTATAAGTCTTGAAAAAATTACAAAAATCGATTCCAGGTGAGAATACGATCGATAAAGTGAATAAAATCGTTTTTCTTTGGAATAGAAAAAAATAGGATGAGGTGAAGAAGATCTTTCATTGAAATTACTGCTTATACAAAAAAATCTTTGGAAAAAACACGTAACCGCAGATCTTAAGGAAAGAAGTCTTTGGTAGATGAGTTTTTACTTTTCAGATACACATGTTATAAGATAAACCGTATATAGGCAATAGTTTTAGTTCCAGTGTTGACCAATCACGGTTTAGTTTCGGATGTAGAATTCTTACAAAATATTCGTGTTTGCCTTTCGTAGTTACATTTTTACTCTTTTACTCTTTTACTTGTTTCAGTCATTTGACTGCGGCCATGCTGGAGCACCGCCTTTAGTCGAGCAAATCGACCCCGGGACTTATTCTTTGTAAGCCCAGTACTTATTCTATCGGTCTCTTTTGCCGAACCGCTAAGTGACGGGGACCTAAACACACCAGCATCGGTTGTCAAGCAATGCTAGGGGGACAAACACAGACACACAAACACATACACACACATATATATACATATACATATATACGACAGGCTTCTTTCAGTTTCCGTCTACCAAATCCACTCACAAGGCATTGGTCGGCCCGGGGCTATAGCAGAAGACACTTGCCCAAGATGCCACGCAGTGGGACTGAACCCGGAACCATGTGGTTGGTTAGCAAGCTACTTACCACACAGCCACTCCTGCGCCTTGATCACATTCTTTACTTTTTTTTTCCCCACCGCAAAAGTAAATATTTTGAATTTTCCATTTTGCCCTAATGGCAAGATGTTCACTATATGAGACATTTCTAACAGCCGAATCGTTGATCTGTCGCTTATACACACTAAACTCGATCTTTTATTTTGAATTTATTTTCCCGATAAATTTCTCATCGCAGTGTAGGATATGTGATACTATAAACGATAATTTCTTAGAGTCGTATTGCTGTTTACATTTGCTTTAACTTTCAATCCCACCCCCATTCCAACTCCGTACAATCAATTCACGTGTGTGTGTGTGTGTGTGGTGTGTGTGTGTGTGTGTGTGTGTGTGTGTGTGTGTGTGTGTGTGCTTTGGTCGGCCCGAGGCTATAGTAGAAGACACTTGCCCAAGGTGCCACGCAGTGGAACTGAACCCAGAACCATGTGGTTGGTAAGCAAGCTACTTACCACACAGCCACTCCTGCGCCTATAAAGGACGCTGCCCCAAGAGAGATTCGAACTCAGGACCCTTGGTTTACGAGACCAGTGTTCTAAACCTCTGAGCTATTGGGGCTATTTCCTTAAATCTTTGATATATCAATAGTCCGTAAAAATAATTGCTGGGCGATGTGTATGTTTATGAGCGAAACACCTAAGCTCCATACGGCTCCGGCAGAAGGTAATGGCGAAACTTCTGCTGACTCTTTCGCCACAAATTTCTCTCACTCTTTCCTCCTGCATCTTGCAGCTCACCTGCGACAGACCGGCGTCCCGTCCAGTTGGGGAACCTATACGCCAAGGAAACCGGGAAACCGGCCCTTATGACCCAGGCATGGCTCGAGAAGGAACAAACAACAAACAACAACAACGAACTCACATCTCGTTAGCTGCGTTATTTCTGCTTCTGACGTGAAGCTAACTCTTATTAAGAGTCTTTTAAGATTTGATTTTTGTCTTCAGCTGTTGTTAGAAAATTATTCTTTTAATTGCTTTTCTTAGAATTGATTATTGGTGTAAAATTGGAAGGCATTGTTTGGCTGAATGCAAAATGTTGTGATTTCTAGGATTGTTGATGAATACAAATAGAATATTTCTGGTTATGTTTTTCTTTTCATTGTAAGTCAGAGATTGGAATTTCCTTTATTTTGGTTACAACATGATTTATATACCTATTTCTTTACTACCCACAAGGGGCTAAACACAGAGAGGACAAAGACAGACAAACAGATTAAGTCGATTATATCGACCCCAGTGCGTAACTGGTACTTAATTTATCGACTCCGAAAGGATGAAAGGCAAAGTCGACCTCGGCGGAATTTGAACTCAGAACGTAACGGCAGACGAAATACCGCTTAGCATTTCGCTCGGCGTGCTAACGTTTCTGCCAGCTCGCCGCCTATTGAACATATACCTGTTGCCATATTAAAATCGATATTTCTTTTAATATGGGATGAATGGCAAAATCTAAATTTCAAGTATTGGCGTGTGTTCTAGCAGTAGAGATCAGTTGTGACAGTCTCATTTTTCTTAATTACCAAAATGTCAAGAAAAGGAAGTTCCCTTTCACTTCCATTGAGAATTGGATCGATCTACGAATATTATTTATTAATTTATGAGCTCTTGTAACGTCTTCCTACTGTTCCAATATATGAAGCAATCATCCAGGAATCTTTTTCTGTTTCTCTTTAGATAAGATTGGAAATACTGATCAAAAGTAATCGCGGATCGGACACAGATTTTCTTCTGGGAATTGCACCCCTAGTGTTGCAAACTTGATGCAGTTGTCATACCCATTGCCTTACCTTTTTCATATGACGGTAAAACTGGTTATCAAAGATGAAGGAAATTGTTTTCCAACTTCAATCGTAATCAACCTCTCGAAAGAGCTGTTCTTCACTCCTGCTCCAGAGCGTCGGCTGCGGGGCCATTCCGAAAAGCTCTACCTGCGACGATTTCATCTCAATCGAAGGAGAGGAGCTTTCTCCGTCCGGGTTGCGGATCCGTGGAACAAGCTGCCAGACGAGATGGTGAAGATGCCGACGACCGCTTTGTTCAAAGCCTCCCTGGACCTCAAGTGGCCTGAACTCTTTACATGAACACCACCCTGTACTTAACACCATGTCCCCCTACATGGCCTTGCTATTTGCTTTTGAGCCAAATTAACTAACTAACTAACTAACTAACTAACTAACTAACTAACTAACTAACATAAGTTCTTTTAGGATTCTCTCCTGAATCCTGCATGGAAAGTTGTCTAACCTAATTTCTACTGCTTCTTCTGGGAACTGCATTCATAGTGTTGCAAACTTATGCAGTTGTCATACCCATTGCCTTACCTTTTTCACATGACGGTAAAACTGGTTATCAAAGATGAAGGAAATTGTTTTCCAACTCCAATCGTAATCCTTGTAGTATAAGTTCTTTTAGGATTCTCTCCTGAGTTCTGTATGGAAAGTTGTCTATTCTGATTTCTACCGCTTCTAATCCTAATCTACTGCTTCTAATCCTAATCTACATAAAAACTAAGCAGTATTGTCTTTATATTTACTTTTTCTGCAACGTGGTTTAGAAAGTTCATACCATCTCTGATGAAAGTAGGAACTGATTTGCCTAATGCTTTCAATATGATGCCCTGTAACTTTTAGATGCTCGATGTTGGCCCTACAACAAGGGGAAAGCAATTTCAAATCAAACAGTTGGGAATTTTTCAATATGGTGTATGAAGATCCCAACAATAACACACGCACTGGTTCAGTATCACTTCTTTGTTCTTATTCAATCTGTCAAATATATAGTCTTTTATTCTTTTACTTGTTTCAGGCATTTGACTGTGGCCATGCTGGAGCACCCACCTTTTATCGAGCAAATCGACCCCCAGGACTTATTCTTTGTAAGCCTAGTACTTATTCTATCGGTCTCTATTTGCCGAACCGCTAAGTTACGGGGACGTAAACACACCAGCATCAGATGTCAAGTGATGTTGGGGCGGGGGGACAAACACAGACACGCGCACACACACACACATATTCATATACATATATACGACAGGCTTCTGTCAATTTCCGCCTACCAAATCTACTCACAAGGCATTGGTCGGCCCGAGGCTATAGTAGAAGACACTTGCCCAAGGTGCCACGCAGTGGGACTGAACCCAGAACCATGTGGTTGGTAAGCAAGCTACTTACCACACAGCCACTCCTGCGCCTTGATCACATTCTTTACTTTTTTTCCCCACCGCAAAAGTAAATACCAAATCCACTCACAAGGCATTGGTCGGCCCGGGGCTATAGTAGAAGACACTTGCCCAAGATGCCACGCAGTGGGACTGAACCCGGAACCATGTGGTTGGTAAGCAAGCTACTTACCACACAGCCACTCCTGCGCCTATAAAGGACGCTGCCCAAGAGAGACCCTTGGTTTACGAGACCAGTGTTCTAAACCTCTGAGCTATTGGGGCTATTTCCTTAAATCTTTGATATATCAATAGTCCGTAAAAATAATTTTTAACCCAAAATTAGTTATGCATCCCAAATCGTTAGTTTTCGTAAGATTATTTTTGAATTTGTCCATTTATTTACCACTTTTCTTTCTTTGTATTGATTTCTTTTTTCTTATTTTGTAGAAATGTTGCTCATTTAGCTCTTCTAAGACCATTTCCTTGTAATGTGTCTTGTCTATTGCTACAATGGTTCCTCCCTTGTGAGATTCTTCAATGACTATAGAAGAGTTTTTCTGTCGACATTTCAATGCTTTTGCTCCCCACGTGTGATGTTTGATATTAAACGATTTGCTGGAATGTTTGAGTTTGCCGATGTTTCCAGACACGTTATATATCTCTACCAATTTCTTTTTATCTTTTATTTTTCAAACAAACTAGCACTATGACCCGGCGTTGCCGGGTCATAGTGCTAGTGCATGCATATACAGCTGCGTGCGTGCGCACATACAAGCGAGTACTGTCCAAATCTCCGACCAATTACATACAGCTAGCTGGCATTCAATTGGCGTATCAAGCTTCGGGCATTTTGATTGTGTTTTGGATAGAAAATTCACAAAAAAGTCACTTCTATTGATTTTTAATGGCTTTGCGGGGTGAGTGGGGAAATGTAAGGATGTGCACGACCACCCTTGGACAGTTTTGAATGACCATAGAAAGTGCAAGCCCTCTAACTGAAAAATTGTGGATTTGTATAAGGGACACACACACACACAGACATTTGCCGTTTATATATATACTAGCAGTATCGCCCGGCGTTGCTCGGGTTTGTAAGGGAAATAACTATATAAGCATTTTTAGAGAGTTATAGCCAAAAAATAGCAAAAAAATGCATTAAAAATGGAAAAAATATGATGGTAAATTTTTTTTTAAATCGTTGACTCATCGTAGACATTTTTAGAGAGTTACTTCCCTTATATTAGCGAAAAAATGCATTAAAATGGAAAAAAAAACGATGGTAAATTTTTTTTTAAATCGTAGACTCATGTAGACGCTTTCTTAGCCATTTCTGTTTGGTGTCTTCAAGCCATGAAGTCGTTGTTCTAAAAGAACACTGGTCTCCTTGACAACGCATTACGACGTTGATTTCCTTACACTCCCTTCCCCACAGGTGCAGGTGTGAGCGTGGACGCCAACTCCGCCGCCATCGACACACGAAAATATGTGCATTAAAATGGAATAAAAAATGATGTTAAATTATTTTTAAAATCGTAGACTCATCGTAGACGCGCGCTAATATTCAGACTGGCTCGATATGAATCACGACTATAAGCTACCCGAATTTGGTTAACTGTACCGAAAATGTGGGAGTAGTTAGGAATCTAAATCGAAGGGGACAGACACTCACACAACTACAGTTTTATATATATAGATATACATAGCGCAGTAGTGGTGAGATATGACAGCAAAGAAAAGCATACATTCACTCTCTGCATGCAATTAGACTCGGAAAGTTCGTGAGGAACCCATTGACCCAATTTGCTGACTTTTCCGATAGCACACAGGTGTCAATGAATGGTTGAATGACCAAATCCAAGCTTCTTCTGCTAGTTCCTCAACAGTTACGATGATATTTTGTTCCACCAGGGTTTTCAGGATGTCCTTGTCGAGTTCTACAGATCTTTCAGGATGAGGCTCGTCTTCTAGGCTGTAGTTTATGGCTCGGGATTTCTGGAACCACCATTGACACTGCCTTACGCTTATTGTCCAATCCCCATATACTGCATTAATATTTCTTGTACTTTGCACACATTTATATTCTGTTATTCTTTTATATGTTTCAGCCTTCAGGTTGTGGCCATGAGGTTGTGTGTGTGTGTGTGTGTGTCTATCTGTCTGTCTGTCTGTATGTATATATGTATATGTATGTGTGTGAACAATAATATTTTCAACAGAAGTGTTGCAAATGTATCTGATTGTTCTCAAGCTTCAATACTGTGTGTGTGTGTATGTGTGTGTGTGTATGTATGTATGTATATGTATGTATGTATGTATATGTATAATGTATGTATGTGTGTATGTATGTATGTGTGTGTGTATGTATGTGTGTGTGTATGTGTGTGTGTGTGTATGTATGTATGTATGTATGTATGTATGTATGTATGTATGTATGTATGTATGAGTGTATGTTTACTTTATTACTAATTACTCTCTTCCAAGAACATTTTCACTCACTCTTAGCTCTTAGCTTCCCATACATTTTACTCATGTATCTATCAGCGTCATAGACAGAATACTTTCACTTTAGTCTTCCTCAAATCACTCTGTCGCTATTTACTTTCATTTTATTCGTTGCCCACTGTGTGTGTGCGTTTGCGTGTGGTGTAAACCAGACTAAGAAAAGCATTTGACACACACACCAGAATGTGAGTTTTCTGTAAATTTTGCTTAATTGGAGTTTAAATTTTAAAAACTGGACCTGGCATGACGCGATGCATTGTACTCTTAAAAATGGTAGGTAAATTGTAATTGAAGAAATCCTTATTGTAGATTTGTATAACTCCCAAAGGGAGGCAGATAAAATCTGCCTTTTATAATAAGAGATATCTATCGTCTAGGCTTATAGGCTCTCATTATTTGTTTTCCTGTCCTGTTTCTACCCCTTCTTGTACTGTATTTTTTGTAATTGTATTTTTATTTTGTATTTGTTTTTAATTGTATTGTTTTTACGTCTTGTTTTTGTCACATTTTTTTCCTTGTTTTTACCCCTCTGCAAAGGAATTTTATTTAATTCTTTCGCAGGAAGGACTAGTTCGACGAGACGTGTTCTGTCCTCACTTTCGAGGAGTTGAACTAGGGACAGCTGGAGTTGAACTAGGGACAGCTGATGAAGGGGATTTTTCCTAGTGTAGTTGTCTTGTACTCTGTTTTTTCGTTGTTAAAAAAATGGTCCGTTCCATGCCGTTTTTACTTTTTCGTTTCTTGTTGAGTTCTACGTCTATTTGTGGTGTCCTGTACACACGTATATATATTTATATATGCATGTATATATACATGAAGATGTAGGTACGTACATATATGTTTGTATGTATGCATATATTTTATTTATTACACTATATATATATATATATATATATATATATATATATATATATATATATATAATATATATATATATATATATTATATATATATAGATGATAGATCTTTGTAACTCTTCATTTGGACGATCTCCTGTATCTGAAATTTTCAACCGAAAATCATTTATAATCTGTTGAGTATGGTTCGACGTTATTATGAATTTAAGTTCATATTCTAAAGTATATTTCATTTAACATGAGTGTTTATGTGATCAATTTATTACTTTTGAATCGCTAGATTTCATATTTCTCTAGTGTAAGTCGGCGAGCTGGCAGAATCGTTAGCACGCCGGGCAAAATGCCTAGCGGCATTTCATTTGTGTTTATGTTCTGATTTCAAATGAAACCACAGCTGTCTTTGCCTTTCATCCTTCCGGGTTCGATAAAATAAGAACTAGTTGAGCACTAGAGCTGACGTAATCGATTTAAACCCTCCCCTAAATTGCTGGCCTTGTGCCAAAATTTGAAATCAATATTTCCTTAGTGTTTGTATCAATAGTACTTTGTTTCGTTTTTGTTCAGAATTACTGTTCCCTAAAAATGACTTTTGTTTTCTGTGTCATTTGAGCTCTGTCTTACTAGTCTTTGTTTGTTTTCGTCTTTTTTTTTTCTTCGAAAGGAGGATTTTTAGGTGTTCCAATGTCTAGTATTATGGTTATACCACCTTCCTTGGTGGTTTGTTTTACGCCCTTTTCTATGGTTTGACGGTCTGTTTTGGTTTGATTTTTTTTTCATTGTTATTGTTTGTAAGTCTTTTATGATTGTTTAGTCTGTCTTGGTATAAATTATTAAATATCTGTCCACTTTTTTCTTTTATTACGTCTGCACATAAGTAGTTATAGGTAAGAAACAAATCAGCCTCAGTTTTTAGAAATGTTCCATTTAGTGAACATCTAGACATTTTCGCAATTGGAAAAACTAAAATTACGGAGATGTACTTGCATAGAAAGTGATTTGATCAGAGATCGTGTGCTGAAACGAAAACAATTGCAGCGTGGAAGGTGTTTGTAAGCCATTTAAGAAACACACAAAAGCCGTTCGAGTCACTTCAACATTTAAGTTTAATTTGTCAAAATATTTTCGTCGCTTTAAGACCGCGACCTGTTCACTGACAAAGCATCGTGCTGCATCTGAGAAAGTAACAGTTAGTTCATGATATATATGTACGTATGTATGTGTGTATGTATGTATGCACGCATGTATGTACACACAGGCGTACGTACGTACATACATACATACATGCATACATACATGCGTGCATACATACATACACACATACATACGTACATAAATATAATGAACTAACTGTTACTTTCTCAGATGCAGTACGGATTTTTGTCAGTGAACAGGTCGCGGTCTTAAAGCGACGAAAATATTTTGACAAGTTAAACTTAAATGTTGAAGTGACTCGAACGGCTTTTGCTGTCAGAATGGCTTAGAAACACCTTCCACGCTGCAAAAACTAAAATATTCCATTAAAAAAAAAAAAAAATTAATGAGAATGATCAATTATGAAAAGCCAAAAAATAATTCTTTATAAGAATTCCAAATCCAAAACTAAATCGAATATAGTCAACACCACTACTAAAAGCAACAACTACTATACGGTTTACCTTATAACATATTTTTGAAAAGCTGAGGACTGCGAAAAGCGCTTATCACAAAAATTTTCTTTCCGCAAGGTCTATGTCAACCAGATTAATCTATCTATTTATTTATTTTATATCGCCACGAGTGCTTTACACCACCAGCAGAAATGTTAAGATCGATCCTGCTGGTTGTGTAAAGCACTCATGGTGGTACTATGTAAAAGCACTCAGCCCACTCTGCTGGGTGGGTGGTTGGTTGGTGTTAGGAAGGGCATCCAGCAAAATAGAAACCATTCTAAAACAGACTAAAATCCGGTGCAGCTTCCCCCCCGTTTGCCAGCTCTGGTCAAACTGTCCAACCCATGCCAGCACGGACAACAGACGTTAAACGACGACGACGGCGATGATGATGATGATGACGACGATGATGATGATGATGAATTAATTTTTAATTTAAGAAAATTCTTTCTTAAACATTATGACTGTATGGATGAATTTTAAAAAGCTACATGGTTTCGGGGTTCACTTCCACTGCGTAATATCAGCAACAAATGCTTTCTACTTTATCTTCGAGCGACCAAAGCCTAATGAGTGAGTTTGGTGGATGGAAACTGAAAGAAGCCTGTCTCACACACGCGCGCGCATGCACATGCACAAACATGTGTACGTTGGATGCATGTTTATTCGTATGCGTCTTTACGTTTGACTCTGAATCCACACGCCTGACAACCAACGTTGGTTCGTTTACGTCCTCGTAACTTAGTGGTCCAGCAAAAGAAACTAATGGAATATGTATTAGATTTTGAAACAAAAAGTATGACTGAAAGAAGTAAAATATATAACATAAAAGATATATATATATATTCATACATACATACATACATACATACATACATACATACATACATACATACATACATACATATACACACACGTTTCAGCGCTCCTTCGTACAATTTCTAAAAAAAAAAGTATTTTTATACATATACATACAATAGGCGCAGGAGTGGCTGTGTGGTAAGTAGCTTGCTAACCAACCACATGGTTCTGGGTTCAGTCCCACTGCGTGGCATCTTGGGCAAGTGTCTTCTGCTATAGCCCCGGGCCGACCAATGCCTTGTGAGTGGATTTGGTAGACGGAAACTGAAAGAAGCCTGTCGTATATATGTATATATATATATATATATATATATGTGTGTGTATGTGTGTGTCTGTGTCTGTGTTTATCCCCCTAGCATTGCTTGACAACCGATGCTGGTGTGTTTACGTCCCCGTAACTTAGCGGTTCGGCAAAAGAGAACGATAGAATAAGTACTGGGCTTACAAAGAATAAGTTCCGGGGTCGATTTGATCGACTAAAGGCGGTGCTCCAGCATGGCCGCAGTCAAATGACTGAAACAAGTAAAAGAGTAAAAGAGTAAAAGAGTATATGTATTTACGGTACCTTCCATTTTGTAGATCACAAAAATTAACCTGAGGTTCTCTAAAGGCATAATTAACTGAAATCAGTAGTCATATATTACGATTTCTTTAGGTACGGAGTTTTCATCGTGTCCGGAGAATTTACCGTAAACATGTTTGTCGTAGGAAAATTTTGCCGTAAGACAGGTTTGTCGAAGGGGCAATGATAAAGCGTATTATATTTGAAACTTCGCTTGTGTTCCAAACACTAAAATTCTCACAGCGTCACCTTAATCACTGTTGAGTAATAAAAAACAACCCAACTATTTCAAGAAATATATATATTCTTCCGGAATTATATACTTCGGGTTGGGAAACTGGATGCTTGGTTCTTTTGTCTTCAGCTTCTAATATTGCGTGACAGATGTGCTAAAGGCAAATTTTCCTACATCGAAAATTCTTGCAACTAATTTTTCCGACGACGAAAATACATATGGCAAAATTTCCCTACGCCGAATTTGCATTCATTAAGGATCACATCTCAGGAGAACGACTCAACATTTGAACATGCGATGCCCTAACGGCCGTAAGAGAGACAATCACTTCCAGATAAACCCTAGATCATGGCGGGATGAGAAGAGTGAATTTTTAAATTTAAGACTAACAAAGTATACATACTGCTTCAACAGTCTTAGAGGAACGCTGCTGCCCTTTATGTCCAACGTTGGGCTCATCTAATAACGGGTTGAAAATCCAGTTTGGATATATGCACAAGGGCGGTGCCGCAGTTGATGAGATTCTCATAAAAACAAAATGCGTGGTTACATTTGTCACAAAATATTTCAAAGTATATCAGAGTTAAGTAGTGATCTGATGACCCTTGGTATAAACATGTCCAACCGGTTCCAGATATCTGTCTGTAATAAGAGCTAATCGAAATTGAGTTGGTGACAGGCATGTATGTATGTACACATGTATATATATATATATATATATATATATACACACACAAGCACACGCATATATTGAGAGTACTTAAGAACATGACAAGTAAATGTGAAAAATGAAAAAGTGGAAAATAAAAAAAAGACGTTACCCGAGATACACCAACACATTATACATATATGCATATCTATCTATCTATCTATCTATCTATCTATCTATCTATCTATCTATCTATCTATCTATCTATCTATCTATCTATCTATCTATCTGTCTATCTATCTCTGTCTATCTATCTATCTATTTATCTATCTATCTATCTGTCTGTCTGCCTGTCT
>NC_043016.1:7941457-7971457 GCF_006345805.1 Octopus sinensis | reverse complement strand
TGAGTGAGTGTTTTTTCCGATGTTTTCTTTTGTGTGTGTGTGGTGGTGGGGGGGGGGGGTTTGCACACGTGTGTGTATGTTTTTTGCGATGTTTTCTTTTGTGTGCATGTGTGTGTGTGTGCAGAGATATGAGGTTTGTGTGTGTGTGTGTGTATGGTGTGTGCAGAGGTATGGTGTTCTTGTGATGTTTTCTTTTGTGCGTATGTGCATGTATGGTTTGTCTGTGTATGTTGACGCGCGCGCGTGTGTGTATGTATGTGTGTGTTGTTTGTTGTGATGTTTTTTGTGTGTAAGTGTGTGTGCGTGTATATGTGTGTGTGTGTTCAGACTATATATATATAATATATATATATGATATATATATATATATATATATATACTAGCAGCATAGCCCGGCGTTGCCCGGGTATGTAAGAGCCCCTAGTAGGCAACGACTATCCCAATAGTCCTTTCCCTCTAGGGAACGAAGGCGCATGTGTAGGTTGCAATGTCTTCTCTTCACTCCCAAATAACTATCAAACAGCTATCGATAATTCAACCCACAATTCCTTACAGGAAGAAATTACATTCGAGACTTTACCCCCAACACCGCCACTTCTGCTAATAGCTGCTGCAGCCTCAAGTTATTCGAATACTTTTTTTGTTTACACTTTCTTATAACTACCATCCGAAACGTTTTACCTTAAATTTTTGACGTACCCTATGGGTCCTCGGACGCTACTTGCAAACTCTTGGTTTATATAAACCGCTTTGTGTGTGCACCAAAAAACCCTTTTTCATTCGTTTGTTCAGTTTGGTCACTTTTGACTTTTTCGTTGTTGTCACTCACATTGCTGTCCGCTTTTTTGCCGTTTTTGTACATTTTTATACATTGATACTTATCCCACGTGTTCTGAGAGTTAAAAAGGTCGAGTTGCGTCCCCTAGACGGTCTGTAGAAAAGGTGTTGCATATAAAAAGCTTAGATTCTCGACCCATGTCGAATTTATCGATTTTTTTTTCAGAACTGGGGGAACTTTTCAAAATTTTTCGCTGCGTTAGTTTTGAATTATGACATTGGGCTATGTGTGTGTCAAGTTTCATCAGAATCGGTTGAAAGCCGTGGTCAGGGTGAGGGTACAACCTGACAGACACACAGACACACAGACAGACAAACTGCCGTTTATATATAGAGATATATATGTATATATATATATATATATATTATATATATATATATATTATATATATATATATATATATATATATATATATTATATTATAATAAATTAGAGACAAAACCACTATTAGGCAAATCAAACAATGAAAGACTTAAGCCAATACATAAATTAATTTATATTATTTAAATATGTAACAATTATTAAAAGAATATAATTAATATCCACTACGATCGTTTCCTGGCTGCTGTCATCAAATTTTTAGGTCGCAGTCATTCATCAGGTGTTTCAAAATCTAAAATATAATCAATATTTTTAAGATATAAATAATATATATAATCTAAAATAATAATTTACTTATAATAAACTCTATTATTAAATATGATTATATCGAAATCGATTATAATGTTGAATATTAACTTTAATTTATAAGGTAGAAAACCCATATTCTAATATCAATATTAGTCTATATCTAATTACATAGATATTTAAAATGACTAATATATATAAATTATCAATGAAAATATATATAAATATTATAATCAAGATCTAAAATAATCTCTATAAACAATTGTATATAATGAAAACCTAATATATTTAATTTTTCATATTTAAAGATGAAATAGCTAATTTCAAAATACAAATAACCTAACTTAAACTGACTTTTGAAATCTTATGTAAAATACTTATAGAAATATTCAATTCTTAGTAATATAGTATTAAATAAATACTATAAGTACTATAAACATAATTATGAATGGGAATAATTATCTAATATAAATTATACTATTAAATTAGACATGGCCTAGACCATCTTTAGTCGAAACATATCTAATATTATCAAAGTTTATCTAATTTATTTTATATCTAATAACATAGAAAATTACGATAATTAGATCATTACATAAACAACAATATTTACATAAGGAGAATATTATTACTCCTAATGCTTATACAATATTAAAAATTAACAATTTGAAGATCTTAAAAGATACATACATATATTAGAAAAAACAGATTTAGGAAATGATGGGAAGTATTTTTCAAACCGATAATATGTATAAAATTGTTTTTAGTGCCCGTTCTTATTTATTGGTGGGTGATGATTGGGTCTATATTTATACTTATTAATAAATTGGGTCTATATTTATACTTATTAATAAATTCCCTTTATTTAGACTTTGTTGTTGAAAGAATCTGAGCACGTAGAGGGGAAAGATTTTGAAATTGGGTAAGGCCATTCCTGCACAGGTTGCAATGTGACTGCTTAAAGGAATTTTCCTCGTGCTTTTGTCTCAGATCTGTTGGCGATGAGTTGTCATTCTGTTGCATAACGATCCATCCGTCTGACCTATGTAATTATGTTGGCAACCATTGCATGTGATTACGTAGATCAGGTTTTCCGTGTTGCAGGTGAGATTGGATTTAACTTTGAATTTAAATTCTGGTCCCTCAATTAGGTAACAGCAAGTGCCGTAATTTGTTCTTCTGCATTTTATGACAGTTGGCTTGGGGGTTTCTTTGTGCGTTTTTGCTCCAGTGAGAATGAATTTTAGTGTTTTGGGCTACTTTTTGCTTTTGATGATTTGTCGTTTATCTAAGATTTTTCTCACTTTTTTCGTCTGCAAATAAAATGGGGAGGATTTTGTGGATGTGATAAAATATTTCGGTGTTTCTGACATTGAATGTTGACACGAATGGTAAGACATTTTCCTTCTGTTGTCTTTTTTTCCCCCTAAATTCCTTGATATCTATTTGTCTCGCCTTATTTATTACGTTGGTGATTGTGCCTGGAAGGAAGTCTCTTTGAATAAGTGTGTCCTTCAGTTCCTCTAGCCTTTGTTCACGCTTGGGTGGTTCTGATACTATGGTACAAATTCGTTTTACCAGGCTGAAGGGAATGTTGAGTTTGGTGTGTTTTGGATGACATTATGTGAAAAGAAGGTACTGTTTGGAGTCGTTTCGATTTTCCCATCTTGGTTTTTGAACAGGAACACCGAAATAAATTTTTACTGATATTTGTTAAGAAGATGCATTACCGAAACCAGTAATAGTTTCTATATATAATGTTTAAAATCATTTTTATTAAATTCTTTTTTGAATTGAAATGTCTTAGACTTACTTCTGTGCTATTTCCACCTACATCTTTCATATATAAAATTTTGATTGTATAGCTCTCTAATCTTTTTTCAACCTATATATATATAGTATAATATATATATATATATATATATATATATATAAAGAGAAGAAATGTTTATTCCACTCGTTGACAGCTGTTTCGTAATCTATGTTACATCACCGACTTTAAATCGTCCAACACACATACAAATATACATATAGATATATATGTGTATATCACATATGCATATAAATATAATTGTGCTGCAATATAATGAATGGCTTACTCATGGAAATGAATCACAAGTGAATTCTGATGTTATTTGGTTAATTAATGTATACTCTCCACCATTGTGATTCCTGAATTTTTAGAAGAACCGGGAGGTTAAACCCTAGCCTCAACCACTTTTTTCTTGATAACCGCTCACCAGGCGGAAAGATCATGGTGAGGTCTAACTGATTCTTCGAATTCCTAATATTATATATATAGGCGCAGGAGTAGCTTGCTAACCAACCACATGGTTGCGGGTTCAGTCCCACTGCGTGGCATCTTGGGCAAGTGTCTTCTGCTATAGCCCCGGGCCGACCAATGCCTTGTGAGTGGATTTGGTAGACGGAAACTGAAAGAAGCCTGTCGTATATATGTATATATATATATAAGTGTATGTGTATATATTTGTGTGTCTGTGTTTGTCCCCCTAGCATTGCTTGACAACTGATGCTGGTGTGTTTACGTCCCGTCACTTAGCGTTTCGGCAAAAGAGACCGATAGAATAAGTACTGGGCTTACAATAAGAATAAGTCCCGGGGTCGATTTGCTCGACTAAAGGCGGTGCCCCAGCATGGCCGCAGTCAAATGACTGAAACAAGTAAAAGAGTAAAAGAGTAAAAAAAGAGTATACAGAGAGAGAGAGAGAAGGGAGAGAAAAAGAAAGAAAGAGAGAAAGAGAGAGAGAGAAAGAAAGAGAGAGAAAGAAAGAGAGAGAGAGAAAAAAGAGAGAGAGGGAATGATTCAAATAAACAAATTGAAGTGCTTGGGTTAGATATGCAAAATATACATGTGTAACTGAGTAGGTAGATAGATAGTTGACTGATCTCCCTTGCAAGAAAGATCATAGAGTAACCTCCCTTCTCTAAAAGCATCGTTGCCACGAAACGTGAACTCTGAATTATTCAAGAAGCTTAGAGTTTCTCTTGGAAGTTTCTAGAATGTCTAGTGTACCAGTGATAAAAAACAGCTTGCTAACCCAACTTTTCGCTTCTTAATCGATTAGACTTAGAGCCATTCACGTCGTTGTTATGTCCGTCTATTTCTCTACGCTCTGTAGCCGATATGACTGAACACCACAACATCGCTGTTGTTTTACATTTCCTATCTCTTAACTTTCTTGCATAGATTACTCCATTTAACTAGTTTCTAAAATTTAATTTTATCTATCATCATCGAAAGAAGAATTAGATATCTTTTTATGTAGTAAATATATAGATCTTGTATTTATTCTCTCATCTTGTAATAAATGAACCCTTGTAATAACATACACGCAGCCACATCAACGCCCTGTACTATCTATATATTTCACTACACATGTATACGTATAAATACAGAGAAAGCAAAGACTGTAAATTTCAGACGATGAATATTCATGTCTATATATATATAGATATTTATATATTAATGGAGCACATTTACACAGAGTAAAAAGACACAGAAAATTAAAGGGACAAGGTATGATATTACTTGTCCGACTGCTGTTTCGTGGTGTTGGCAGATGTTCACAAAATTATGCAACAAGTAGTGAAAGCATATAGACAATAGGTAGATCAAGTCTCCATCTTCAGAGGGGAAAGATGAATATCTAACATTTCAAATCATAATGCAGGAAAAGTTAAAGATAGAGTAGATAAAGATGAAGGCAAGCAATAGTGAGTTGAGGGAGGAGGTTGACAGCTCGATGGAGGTGTTGTCTGATTCTCTTATCTTTTCTTTTCCATCATTACTTGAACACACTAGCACAAAAAGAAAGAATGGAGGATCTTTTCGGTTTGACCGACAGTTTTAAAAAATAATTTCCACGAAACTAAACCCTTTTAAACTTCGTATACTGGTAGAATGTGTTTATAAAACATCTTTTTCTCTTGGCTTTATTGAGAAAATTTTATAGTTTGTAACATATTTGTTGTTGTTTTTCTTCAATTTCTGCAATTTCAACCGATCAATGACGTCTAATGAGGTGAAAACATTCTGTGCCATATGAATATGTCCCTCGTTTAAGAAACAGATTGGGTTTATTTACATTTGTGAAGAAAAAAAGATACCCTTCTCCAACCCCTAGCCCTAAAACAGATTGAAATGCAATAGATCGATACTAAGGTCATAATTATGGGTGACACTTTCATATGACACCGCTAGAAAAAGCTGCCGTTCAAACCGAAAAGATCCAGAATGGAACACTTAATCATTCATCCAAAATCATAATTCTCATAGTATATTAATGGCCATCTTTATGATGGAAATCATTGGTGTTACGTGAGACAGACAATTTACATTTAAAGCCTTTAACTATGCTCTTTGTATATCATTTAAAAACGCCAAAAACAAATCTGCTGTCTCTTTTCTCAATACTTCCCAGCAAATATGATTAAATTATGATAGGAAAATCTCCTAATTTTCTTTAAAATCCCTGTTTTTGGTATCCAGTCATGATTTTTCAATAACCTGCTCCTGTCTCTGAATTTACGTAATGTTCTTGATGGTGTACCGTATGATGGCGATAACTCATGACATTAAGATTATCATATGCAGGCCAGTCATCCGAATTAATCGCCGAACCTTTTTCGCATTGTCGATCAATGATAGGAAATAGATTGTTTCTCGGGAGACAGATCAGGTCACTTCACAATCAAACATCCAAATCTTAGTTCTGAGATTGATATAGTTTTACCTGCATTTACAAATCACAGTATGATCGGTACTGAACTTAGTCATATAAATGATGTGTTAAGTAAACGACAAAAATACATGTAACATCAATGAACGTAGTAAACCACTGGTTCCTAAATTTGGAAGTACTGCCCCCACCCTTCGTGGGACGATGAAACGATCCGGTTAGGAGGTCTTGAAGAAAAGTGAGGCAATTATGGTGTGCACCCCCCACGCCTAAAGTAATGGGTTAATTACGCTAATCTTTATTTGTGAAATTTTGTTGCTTTGAATTTACTACAGAAAGTGGTCTGTTTGTGTGGATGGGAGGGTGAGGTGGGGGTCGCGCCACTTTTGTATTCGAAGACTCAAACTCAAAAATTTTAATCCCAAACATTCAAGATATTGTTAGAAATCATCAGACCCGTTCAGCTTATCAAGAATGGAAACTCCTTTGATTAAAAGATATCTTTTTTTAGATCTTTATGTTTTCTGTGAATCAGCAAAATAATCTAACTCACAAGACCATTTCTTTGAAGATTTCCTGAAGAAAGGGTCCTAAACCCGAAATATTGAAATACAAGGTAAAATTACAAATCATCAACTTTTGGTAAGACCATTCCTGCACCGGTTGCAATGTGATTGCTCAAAGGAATTTTCCTTGCGCTTTTGTCGCAGATCTGTTGGCGATGGGCTGTCATTCTGTTGCGTAACGATCCATCCGTCTGACCTATGTCAGTTTTGCCTTTAGAAAGAAAGAAAATATAATCTATCTATATCAGACAGTGCTTCATGCAAACTTTACAACTCTACCTGATTTTATTTTCCCCATTCTTAGTTTTTTTTTACTGTTTTCTTATTGAGTACATTCCAGCTTGGTGAATTTATTGTTTCATTTATTTTTTATAAACTGTAAATTAATGAATTTTTATCTTCTACTTATAATCTATAACTATCTATCTCCGTTTATATACCATTACGTTGGTTTACAGAAAGATAGCACATGAGTAATATATATATATATATATATATATATATATATATATAAAGAGATGAGATTACTGGATGATTAAACTTATTTGGTAATTTGGGAATTTAGTTTATGAATTTCAAGGTAGGTTTTTGTTATATTACTTCATAAACTCAATAAATTGATAATTTTCATTAGCTATAAAGTACGATCTACAAAAGTTTTCCCCTTGTTAAATATTTCACTCAAAAGAAAATAGGAAAAAAAAACAAAACATTTTGGATTACTCTTTATAACGTTCATATCATTCACTATTCAACCATTCTGTAACTAAAGTACATAATTTGATTTATAACAATAGATGATGTCAACATTTGGAACGTCCCTGTATCTACTTTATCGCTGGTAAAAATAGGTTATTTAGTGACTTTACAAAAACTATTCTACTCTGTTAGTACTGAATTCACCCCCACCAAAAAGAAAAGAAAAGAAAAGAAAAGAAATAGGTTATTATTGATAATTAAACGAGTTTAGAAATATGCACATTCTCTTTTGTATTTGATTCGAGATTACTACGACGGTGAGTCAAAAAGTAATACCATTTTGTTTAGGACAGGTATAATTACCAACACAGGAACATGTATCATACATCAAAATGAAGCTGGTCCTCTGCGGATCACGTCCCTACTTCTCAACGTAGTCACTGTTTCTCTCAATAGCAATGTTCCACCTTCGAATGAGAGCATGTATCCCTGTCCCATAAAATTCTGTTGACTGTTCATGGAGCCACTTCTTCACTACCTCCATGCTCACCAGATTTAGCGCCTTCAAATTATCATCTCTTCAGCGCCACGAAGAGGGTTTGAGAGGCAAACATTATTCCAATGTCGAGGAAGTGAAAGCTGTAGTGATGAAGTGGCTCAAAGAACAGTCAACAGAATTTTATGGGGCAGGGATACATGCTCTCATTCGAAGGTGGAACATTGCTATTGAAAGAAACGGTGACTATGTTGAGAAGTAGGGATGTGATCCGCAGAGGACCAGCTTCATTTTGATGTATGATACATGTTCCAGTGTTGGTAATTATACCTGTCCTAAACAAAATGGCATTACTTTTTGACTCACCTTCGTATATTGTTTTAATATCTATTTATTGAACGTATAGTTAAAATTCAATGAAAGTTCTTTCAGAATGTTAGGGCCGAAAAGATTCAAAAGTTTGGTAAAAGTTTTACTCTATGAAAGATCTTTAACTGGGTGCATCTGTTAACAATCACTGCTACCTCCAGATAGTCTATCTAACGCAAAATAGGTCTTCTTCTGGGTACTCATCTTAACAATCACTGCCATTTCTAGATTTTTTTTTTACCAGCTCTGTTATAAAACTTCACCTGGGTACATCTGTTAAAAATCACGGCTTTCTCTGGATTCATTGCAATACATTCCACGTTAGAAAGCAAGACAATAAAGCATTAGAGGATAATCCATCTACATCCTGCAGAATTTCACACAAAAGCTGACGATTAATGATGGAAGCAGACCACTGTACAATGCTACAATAAATACACAGATGAAATATAACAGCCGCAAGTAAAAATAAACACCTGTAGTGACGCTATACAACAGCGCGCGCGCGCAACGCCCTTTTCTGATTCGCGCGTGTTTTCATCACCAAGAGGAAATATTGCTATCGTGGAATTAGCTGATTGGCTAGGAAAAGCGACCCTTAGAAAAGAGGCAAGGGAACGCAAAAACCTTGACCATCAGCGTCCAGCAGAGACAGCAGAGACAGCAAAAGGCCTTTGATACCAGCAGACGTATATTTCTCTCTGTCCAGCTTTGATAGCAGTCGGCCGAAGGTTTTTTACCGAATTGTTGCAGACAACATCGTCTTCATTATTCCGCGGCCATCTTTAACCCGTTCTGTTTTTAGCGGCTGAACATTGTAAATCTTACAAGCGATTAACTTTCAGCCTTGCGCGCCCAGAACCAAGGATATCAGATATACCACTGATTTCTCACCGGTATAAAACAATAAAGTATATCTATTTTTTACGTCTGCGTTTTGTGTTTCTTCGACTGGTAGAATCTGGATATAAAAGCAACGGAAAGTGATTGCTTCTCGCACCCCCAAAAGGTCCAGAGAAGATATTCACATTTCCTTACAGTGGTGACCCCGAAGTTCCAGAGAACACTCAACAAAAAGAAAAAAATCCAGTTTTTCTGCCAAGTCTGAAACACGACCAACCTGTTTTCCAGTCACTTTCAACAGTTTGTTTCTTCATCTGCACTCACGCACGGAAGAAAAAAAAGAGAAGAAATTTTTTTTTCTCGATTAAAACGCGACGAAGGTTGGTAAAACAAAAAAAAGAAATGAATTTTTTCTATTCTCTGAGCACACAGTACAAACAAAAAAAAAACAAAAGAAAAAAAAACATTTTTTTTTGTAAATTGCACATTCAAAATTTATTGGTTCAATTGTTGGTCTTTCTTTCTTTCTTTCTTCCTTTTCTTTTCCCTTTGTTTTTCCTTGTTGCGTCTGTTAAGCGTTGGTTCGTTGTCAGTTTTCTTTTTTCCATTTGACAGAGTCATCTAGTGAATAAAAGGCTACAAAATGTTTATGGGTTCGTTACCTACTTTTACAGGTGATGCCACACTGTGGTTTTCACAGTTAGAGGCACAATTTCGTGCACAAAGTATTACTCCCGAGCAGCAGTTGCAAATCCTTTATGGTTGCATGCCGCCTCAACTGGCATCTACAGCAAGAGACCTTATCACAGACCCTAGTCCAGGCGCTACTTATGCGCCTGTTAAATTAGAGGTAGAGAAAAGAAATACACGAAGCGAAGAAAGTCGTTTCAACGAATTAATGGCAGATGAGGAACTCGGAGACAGGACTCCGTCAGAATTTTTACGAAGACTGAGGGAGTTAAGTGGTAATGCATCAGACGCCCCTCTCCTTCGGAAGATTTTTTTTTCGAGGTTGCCCGCCTATATACAGACCGTTTTGGCAACCGGCTTAGAGACAAATACAGTGGACCAAATAGCAACGATGGCTGATAAGATGGTTGAATTTGCCGTTCAACCATCGTCACGGTCTGCTTGTGCCTGTTCACAAACTTCTTCGGCCTCAATTGAGGGGCTTTCTAAACTAATAGAAACCCTCACTAAAAGGATGGACGCGATGTGTCGCGATGGTAAGCGATCTTCAAAATCGCGGAGTCGCAGTCGTTCATCCTCGAGATCAACACAGTCTAAGTCTGGACTGTGTTGGTACCACTCCAAGTATGGAGAGAATGCACATAGGTGCACACAGCCATGCACTTATAAGTCTTTAAACTAGATTCGGAGAATTTGAGCACGTGAACTTCCTCCACAACATTTTCTAGTTATCGTACATTCTTTGTTAAGGATCTAGTGTCGAAAAAAAACTTCATGGTGGACACTGGTTCTTGTTGCAGTATTTGGCCACTGCGTTGCACAACCGACAGGCCAAAACGATCTAACGTCATCTTGCACGCTATTGACTCGTCACCAATAGCCACATTCGGTCAGATCTCGTTACGCCTTGATATTAATCTTCGACGAGACTTTCAATGGGTTTTTGTCATTGCCGACATTCCGCATCCTATTTTAGGTGCGGATTTTCTAAATGAATTTGATTTGTTGGTAGATGTCAGACGTCGGAGGCTAGTCGATAGTTCGACTACACTCTCCACGCCGACCAGAGAATCTACCAATTTAGCTCTTAGCCCGACATTTTTTGTCGGTACATCTGGAGATGTTTTTCACTCTCTTTTAGCTTCTTTTCCAGAGCTATATAATGTTACCTTTAGGGTGGCTAAGCCATTGCATTCGACACGCCACTTTATAACAACAACTGGACCGCCTGTTTTCTCGCGTCCAAGGCGTCTTGCACCTGATCGACTCAAAACTGCTAGGGCTGAGTTTGAGCATATGCTCCAGCTCGGTCTGATACGCCCATCCACCAGTCCTTGGGCATCTCCCCTTCATTTAGTTAGAAAAGGGGATACAGATTTTCGCCCGGTGGGAGATTATCGGCGTCTAAATTCGGTGACGATTCCGGACAAATATCCCATAAGGATTTTGAACGATTTTTCGGCGAATTTACATGGCTGTACTATTTTTTCTAAGGTTGACCTCATACGTGCCTACCATCAAATACCGGTCAACTCAGACGATATTCCTAAAACAGCAATTACTACTCCTTTTGGCTGTTTCGAATTTTTATTCATGAGTTTTGGTTTGAGGAATGCCACTAGTACTTCCCAACGATTTATAGATGAAGTTGTTCGCGGACTTGATTTTGTGTTCGCGTATGTCGATGATATTCTAATCGCAAGTGATACGCATGAAAATCATCTCCTGCACTTGTCTCAGCTTTTTCAGCGTCTTCGCGACTATGGTGTTCGCATTAATCCAGACAAGTGTGTTTTTGGGCAACCATCTCTAAATTTTCTTGGTCATTATATTGACTCGAGAGGAATCAAACCACTCTCGTCCAAAGTCGATGCTATTCAGCGCATCGCACCACCTTCTTCTTTGCGTCAACTTCGCCATTTTTTAGGCATAGTAAATTTCTATAGACGTTTCATAGATCGGTGTGCGGACAAGTTGTTACCTTTAACACAGATGCTAAAGGGCAATTCCAAGAAGGACGCCCGTCTTGCTCTTTCGGCTGAAGCACTATCTGCCTTTAATTTAGTTAAAAAGGAACTAGCTTCAGTCCCTATTTTGGCACATCCGGCTCCTAATGCTCCACTTACTACTTATCTGTGGACGCATCAGAGTCTGCAATTGGCGCTGTTTTGCAGCACACCGTAGAGGGTGAAGTTAAACCTTTAGCTTTCTTTTCTTGTCAGCTAAAGCCAGCTGAACGCAGATATAGTACTTTTGATCGAGAGTTACTAGCGATCTATCTGTCAGTTCGGCATTTTCAACACCAGCTCGAGGGACGAGAGTTTGTGATTTATACTGATCACAAGCCCCTTACCTTTGCATTATCTTCTAAAACGGATAAACTCTCTCCTCGTGCTTTCCGTCACCTGGACTATATTTCCCAATTTACAAGTGACATTAGGCATGTGCCAGGCAGTGAGAACGTCCCTGCAGATGCTCTCTCTAGACTCCCTGTCAATTCCATTTCCTCTCCTGCAGCAATTGATTTAACTGCTATTTCGCAGGATCAACTACCTTTAGAGGAGTTGGATTTAACTTCGCCTAAGTTTATTAACTGTAAGTTTGTCTACCTTCCGCTCCCTACAGCGGAAGGCTCTATTCTTTGTGACGTTTCTACCGGTTCACCTAGACCATTAGTACCTGAGAAACATCAGCGTTCTGTGTTTGATGCTCTTCATTCACTGTCACATCCAAGTATCTCTGCCACAGTAAGGCTTGTTACTGCTCGGTTCTTCTGGCCCAATATGCGACGATCAATTACCTCTTGGGCACGCTCTTGTTTGAGGTGCCAGAGTGCTAAAGTCCATAGACACGTTCGTGCTCCACTTGGACAATTTTCCTCTCCTGAAGCCCGTTTTCGCCATATCCACCTTGATTTGGTTGGACCATGGCCTGTGAGTCGCGGGTTCTCATACATTTTAACTTGTATTGATCGCTTTTCACGCTGGCCGGAAGCTATTCCTATAGCAGACATTTCAGCTGAAACTGTTGCGAGGGGTTTCGTATCTAATTGGATTTCGAGGTATGGTGTACCGTACAGTTTAACCACAGATCGTGGTCGACAATTCGAGTCTGCATTGTTTCGTGAGTTATCACGAATCCTGGGGATGCATCATATACGCACCACAAGTTACCACCCCGCTTCTAATGGGATGGTGGAGCGTTTCCATAGGCAACTTAAGGCCGCTTTGCGTGCCTCGCCGAATCCACAGTCATGGACTGAATTTCTACCGATCGTCCTGCTTGGATGTCGGACTGCGATTAAAGCAGACCTTGGTTTTTCGTCTGCCGAGCTCTTGTATGGTACCACACTGGCATTGCCTGGTACGATGTTGGTGCCAGACAAGTCACAGTCTCTTAATTTAGAGTCTTATGTTGCTCGATTACGCAGATATTTTTCTGCCCTTCCTCCTACGGACCCTCGACACCAAAATCCTCCTTCTAGTGTGCCATCAGACCTTAATTCTTGGATGCATGTTTTTATTCGTGATGATTCTGTCAAAGGACCTCTTGTTTCTCCTTATAAAGGACCTTTTCGTGTGATTTCTCGCACGCCGAAGGTATTCAAACTTGAAATTAACGGTCGTTCGGAGACATATTTTGAGGTGTCCACATCTTTTAATGACCCCACTGCCACAACCATCGTTGAACCTTCACATGCACCTTTGACAACACCACTATTTACACATGCACCATTATCAACACCAACATCGACAACACCACCTTCGTCGTCGCAGCCTGCCTCGAACAGACCTTATGTTACGAGGTCAGGCAGAACTGTTCACTGGCCGGAAAAACTTTCCAAAACTATTTATATTTGACATTTTCAATTGACTTCCCAGTGACAGTTCAATACTCATTGAACTTTGCTCATTTTGAGTATTTTTTCTCTTTTTACCTTTTAGGTGAATTTTTTTCTTTTTGTTGTTTTAATGTATTATATTGTGTGTTATTTTGGTTGTCTGGTATCCACCTTGAGTTTTGCAGTCACTACAATAAGTTTCCTTCGTGCATACGCATTTGTGGGGGAACCTTTGTAGTGACGCTATACAACAGCGCGCGCGCGCAACGCCCTTTTCTGATTCGCGCGTGTTTTCATCACCAAGAGGAAATATTGCTATCGTGGAATTAGCTGATTGGCTAGGAAAAGCGACCCTTAGAAAAGAGGCAAGGGAACGCAAAAACCTTGACCATCAGAGTCCAGCAGAGACAGCAGAGACAGCAAAAGGCCTTTGATACCAGCAGACGTATATTTCTCTCTGTCCAGCTTTGATAGCAGTCGGCCGAAGGTTTTTTACCGAATTGTTGCAGACAACATCGTCTTCATTATTCCGCGGCCATCTTTAACCCGTTCTGTTTTTAGCGGCTGAACATTGTAAATCTTACAAGCGATTAACTTTCAGCCTTGCGCGCCCAGAACCAAGGATATCAGATAAACCACTGATTTCTCACCGGTATAAAACAATAAAGTATATCTATTTTTTACGTCTGCGTTTTGTGTTTCTTTGACTGGTAGAATCTGGATATAAAAGCAACGGAAAGTGATTGCTTCTCGCACCCCCAAAAGGTCCAGAGAAGATATTCACATTTCCTTACACACCTCACCGATATGTATAATTCTAACAGTTGAAATTCAAGTTCAACAATCACATTAGTCCCATCTGTTATAAAGGTGGCAACAGTCAGACCACTTTCCTTATATTTTGAAGATGAGACTATTGCGGTAGAAGGATGAAAAGATGTTGAAGATGGTCTTCATAACTTTATAGTTCCAAACAAAGGGCAAGTAATTCATTAAAAAAATAAATACGTACATACGTACATACATACATGCATGCATACATGCATGCATACATACATACATACATGCATGCATGCATGCATGCATGCATGCATACATACATACATACATACATACATTCATACATACAAACATACATTCATACATACATGCATTCATACATATATTCATTCATACATACATACATACATACATACATACATACATACATTCATACATACATGCATTCATACATATATTCATTCATACATACATACATACATACATACATGCATACATAATACATACATACATACATACATACATACATTCATACATACATGCATTCATACATATATTCATTCATACATACACACATACATACATACATACATTACATACATGCATGCATGCATGCATACATACATACATACATACATACATATATTACATACATACATGCATACACACATACATACATACATACATACATACATACATACATACATACTTACATACATACATACACACACACATACATACATACATACATACATACATACATATATTACATACATACATGCATACACACATACATACATACATACATACATACATACATACATACATACATACATACATACATACATACATACATAATGGCACTGTCAACATCGAACGTGCAGGTTGCGAAACTTTTTCTTACAAGAGTTCCGGACCTCGGTTATGAACTCATTTGCATACAGCCAATCAGAGCTCAACTATCAGACTAATTTATGAGCGCTTAACAAGTGATGGGCGATAAGGTAATGTCATTTGGGTAAGGAATGACCATGCTTCTTTTCTCTTTTAATCTCTCTATATATAAACGGCAGTTTGTCTGTGTGTGTTTCTGTGTGTCTGTGAGGTTGTACCCTTACCCTGACCACGGCTTTCAACCGATTCTGATGAAACTTGACACACACATAGCCTAATGTCATAATTCAAAACTAACGCAGCGAAAATTTTGAAAAGTTCCCCCAGTTCTGAAAAAAATCGATAAATTCGACATGGGGTCGAGAATCAGAAACACAAACCACAGACTGTCTAGGGGACGCAACTCGACCTTTTTTAACTCTCAAAAAAATTTGCCATCATTTTTTTTCCATTTTTTTGCTATTTTTTGGCTATAACTCTCTAAAAATGCTTTATAGTTATTTCCCTTACAAACCTGAGCAACGCCGGGCGATACTGCTAGTAATGTTATATTTTCTGTAATGTTTCCAATATGTTGATATCAACATGGCAGGAAGGGTAATCTCTCTTGGTCCCGTGACCACAATATCACGTCACTTCGCGTTTCCAATCTCTCATTGGCCGCGTAACACAAAGAGCATGAAAACGATAGCGTTTGAGTATCAACTATCAGAGGCAGTATTGAACTTGGAAGAGCTACTGCTGAGATAAATTTGCAGAGCATTTAATGGAAAATCCACTAAAAAATCAGCGGAATCCTTTCGGTTTTAACGGCAGTTTTTTCTAGCGGTGTCATATGAAATTGTCACCCATAATCATGATCCTAGTATCGATCTATTGCATTTTAATCTATTTTAGGGTTAGGGTTAGTTGTGGTTAGTTAGGGTTAGGATTAGGGGTGGAGGAAGGGTATCTTTTTTTCTTCGGAAACGTAAATAAACCCAATCTGTTTCTTAAACGAGGGACATATTCATACGGCACAGAATATTTTCACCTCAATAGACGCCATTGATTGGTTGAAATTGCAGAAATTGAAGAAAAAAACCCAAATATTTTACAAACTATAGAATTTTCTCAAGAAAGTCAGGAGAAAAAGATGTTTTATAAACACATTCTACTAGTATACGAAGTTTAAAAGTGTTACTCGTTTACTTGTTTCAGTCATTTGACTGCGGCCATGCTGGGGCACCGCCTTTAGTCGAGCAAATCGACCCCGGGACTTATTCTTTGTAAGCCCAGTACTTATTCTATCAGTCTCTTTTGCCGAACCGCTAAGTGACGGGGACATAAACACACCAGCATCGGTTGTCAAGCAATGCTAGGGGGACAAACACACACACATAAACACACCAGCATCGGTTGTCAAGCAATGCTAGGGGGACAAACACACACACACATATATACATATATATACATATATACGACAGGCTTCTTTCAGTTTCCGTCTACCAAATCCACTCACAAGGCATTGGTCGGCCCGGGGCTATAGCAGAAGACACTTGCCCAAGATGCCACGCAGTGGGACTGAACCCGGAACCATGTGGTTGGTTAGCAAGCTACTTACCACACAGCCATCCTGCGCCTACGTGGAAATTATTTTTAAAAACTGCCGGTCAAACCGAAAAGATCCAATCAGCGGTGTCAATAACACTGCTGACACTGATGAGAATGTAGTTGTCTGACGTAAATACAATGTTGACTATTTTTGTGAAAACTGGTTTTTCTTTTTCTTTTTTTTTTTTTAAAGTAACAAAATCGGTTCTAAATGATGTTTTCTGTTTGCAGTAGATCGAGAAGCAATCCACATGAGGCATAGTTCTTTTGGCGAGCCGCACTACAAAAAAAAAAAAAAAAAATAATAATAATAATAAAAAAAGAATTTGAAGGTAATTTTTCCGTTGGCGTGCCATCTAGCAAGTCCCGTGGGTTGTAGTCTTGGCCATAACTCTTGCAGATGATAAAACAAGAGCGATACTGTTAGATGTATTGCAAGAGTTGTATGTAATCTCCTGGGTTTCATTGAACGTCATCAATTAAACTGGTTTTCAGCCCTGCACGATCAATCATTCTTTACAATTCGTCGAACCGGTTACGCATGAAACTGCAAACCACGCTGAAGTGCTATGCAACAACAACAACATAAACAAATAACTAAATAAATAAAGAGGTAAAAAAAAGGGAAAAAAGACATTGGTATTTCCCTTCCACAGTTACATTCTTATTTAATTGATTTTGTGGTACTATGACTTACCTTATGATGGATTTAAGCAATTATTAAAATGTATCAAGACTCGCGTATCCTTCGTTGTAATAAGCAATGATGGATTTTTTAAAATTATTTTTTACTGATTTTACAAATATATTGTATTCAGGCGTGGGTGTGTGGTAAGAAGCTTGCTTCCCAACCACATGGTTCTGGGTTCAGTCCCACTGTGTGGGAACTTTGGGCAAGTGTCTTTTAGTATAGTCTCGTCCCCGACCAAACCCTTGTCAGTAGATTTGATAGGTGGAAACTGAAAGACGCCCGTCGTATACACACACACACACATATATAAAAATTAGAAAAAGCCACCTTTTATCAATTCAAAATGAACAATTAAATTACACCATCTAGAAAATTACATATAATAGAAATATTTAAAATATTGGATGAATTTGATCAGATAAGGTGCTTAAATAGTCATGACTATTAATTCTGCCATGAAAGGAAACCATTGGGCCGACGGATTTCCAAGCTATAGCCCCCCCCCCCCAGATCATCACAGATCCTCCTCCATGTTTAATAATTGGAAGAAGGCAGTCTGCATCAAATGCTTCTGTTGGCTGTCTCCACACGTTTACTCGGCCGGTGGTCAGAAATAAGGTAAAGGATGATTCGTCCAAGAAAATAACATTCTTCCACTGCTCTACGGACCAGTTCTGTAGGTTTTTACTCCACTCTAAACGCTTTGCATCGTTTGTTTTTGAAAGTAGTGGTTTCCTGATTGCAGCCGTCCCTTGAAATCCGGCTTTGTGCAGCTCCCAGCGAACAGTTTTTGTGGAAACTGGATTCTCGAGGTTGTCATTAAATTCTGCAGTAATTTTAGGAGCTGTACTTTTGTGATCCTTTCTCACAATTCTCGTAAGAGTCCGACAGTCTCTATCTGAAAGTTTTGGTTTTCTTCCGGAGTTTTGTTTCGACGAGGAGGTTTTTTCCTCTTTCTCAAAGACTGTCATTACTTTCAAGACAGTACTTCTTGAAACACCAAACATTTAGGCTGTTTTCGTTATGCTGGTGCCTGCCATACGAGCACCAACAATTTGACCTCTTTGAAAGTCCGATAGATCTGTCATTTTAATGAATTTTAATTATCTTTTTCTGATGATATCTGAAAAGAAACAGCAATTTAAGCAAAATATATTAAGCAACACTAATAATAAATAAAAAAAAAACATAAAAACAAGCTTTTAACGGTTTTATAGATATTTCAAAAATATGATGCTATGAAGCTAGGTTTTTCCAGTATGTTGTCCAACCCATATATATATGTATATGTATGTATGTATGTATGTATGTATGTATGTATGTATGTATGTATGTATGTATGTATGTATGTATGTATGTATATGTATATGTGTATATATATATATATATATATATATTCTCCCTTTGCTTTACCTTCCCCACACTCTCAATCCCTCTCACTCTTCCTCATCTCTCTCTCAGCCGCTTGTCTTCCTCTATCTCTCACTCCTCCTCATCTTTGTCACTGCTAGCCCAAACCACTTCCTTTTGCACGCTGCTTTCAAACTGTAAAGTCGTGTTTCCAAGCGCTGCTAGAACATCTTCCGTCTAAGCCAGAAAAAAGGCTTTTTCGTTTGTTTTTCTCGTTTGTTTTCTTGTTTATTTTGATTTCTCGTATTGTATTTTCTTTTTATTTCTCGTTATGTATTTTCTTGTACATGTATTTTTATATTGTATTTTATTGTGCAGTTTTATGTTTACGTCCTGTTTGTGTTACATTTTTTTCTTGCTTGTTTTTACCCCTCTGCGAGGTAATTTTATTTTAATTCTCTCGCAGGAAGGCCTAGTTTTGACGAGTTGTGTCCTGTCTTGCCTTCGAAACACGCTTGAGTCTAACTAGCGACAGCTGATGATTGGGGATTTTTCCTTGTGTAGTATGTCCTGTACTCTGTTTTTCTGTTGTAAAAAAAATTTGTTTTTCCCGTTTTCGTTTCTCGTTGAGTTCTACGTCTAGTTGTGGTGTCCTGTACTCACGTATATATATTTATATATGCATGTATATATACATGTAGATGTATGTACGTACATATATGTTTGTATGTATGCATATATTTTATTTATTACACTATATATATATATATATATATATATATATATATATATAAATTCAGGGTGAATACTTGATAAGTGTAAGCACTTGTATATGCCAGATAGTAGCAGAGGTGAGAGGGTATATGCATCAAATGAAATAAAAAACAGAACACAAAGAATGTCGCGGTACACGTGTTTCAAGCTTTATACAACAACCTATTCTTACATCAATGTAATGTCGATTATACATTGATGTAAGAATAGGTTGTTATATATATATATATATATATATATATTATATTAAATTAGAGATAAAACCACTATTAGGCAAATCAAACAGTGAAAATCATAAGCCAATACATAGAAATAAAATTTATAAAATATAAAATATAAAAAAATAAAATTCCAAATTAAAACATTTAAATTAAAGCTAAATTTTTTTTAAAATTATATAACTATCAAAAAGTATTAAAAGTTTAATATAAGATAAAGAGTAATATATGTATGTATATGTATATATTTATATGTGTGTGTGTGTATGTATGCTCGCGCGTGTACGTTTGTCACCCCATCACCATTTGACAACCGGTGTTGGTATATTTACGTCCCCGTAAACTAGCGGTTCTGCAAAATGGACCGGTAGAATAAGTACTAGGCTTAAAAATAAGCCTTGGTGTCAACATGCACGACTACAAGGCCGTCTAGGCGGTGCTCCAGCACGGTCGCAGTCAAATGACTGAAACAAGTAAAAAAAAAATAAAATGAAAAGAATACCACTAAGCCCTAAATCTGAACCTAAACTCTAATCCTAATCCTAACGCAGATCAGTCATTTCACATCGTAGACTACGGATAATGCAGTACTCTGCACGCTAAAGAAACATCGATTATCGTCCGTTTTTTTCTATTTGAAAACCTGGTGCATTTCACTTTGGTCATTATTTACTCGTAAACTGTTACTGTAAATCATTTTAATTTTATGGCGATGCGATGTTTCGCTTGTCGTAGCACACGTTTCCGTCGATTTCCGTAAAAAATGTAAACACTGAATCGGCCATACATACATATACATACATACATACATACATACATACACACACATACATACACACACACATACATAGATACATACACACACACATACATGCAGACATACATATACACATACACCGAGTAAAAAATTTCAGTTATCTCTCTCTTTCACACATTACTTACTCTCTCTGTTTTTCGCACACACTAACAGAAGCACTTCACTTACACAACATACTGTCTGTCTCCCACACCCCATCAAACCACCAACACACACATGTACATCAATGCTTGCCATGCACGGTAACTTTAAAAGAACTTCCCTCGTCATACAATCGCTTTCTCTTAGTCTCTTTCGCTCTCATTACTTATGTAAAAAAATAAAAGTTTTTTACGGAAATCGACGGAAACTTGTGCTACGACAAGCGAAACATCGCCAATTTTATTTCTTGTCTCCCAGTCTGTTGACTGATATCTTTCTTAAATGTTATATTGTCAGAAGTCGTATATATAATTCAGAAGGCGGCGAACTGGCAGAAACGTTAAGCACGCCGGGCGAAATGCGTAGCCGTAATTCGTCTGCCGTTACGTTCTGAGTTCAAATTCCGCCGAGGTCGACTTTGCCTTTCATCTTTTTTCGGGGTCGATTAAATAAGTACTAGTTGCGCACTGGAGTCGATGTAATCGACTTAATCCGTTTGCCTGTGCTTGTTTGTCCTCTCTGTGTTTAGCCCCTTGCGGGTAGTAAAGAAATAGGTATATACAATTCAGTCTGCAAAACAAAAGTAATACCGCTTGTGTCTGTAAAATCTCTTCTGTGGCCGTCCGCATTCGCACGTATGCGCTTGTTTATCCTCGTGTTTGTATATGTTTGAACTTCCATATTTTAAGATCAACAGATAGTATCTTTTGTATATAATTTGTTTCGCTTTTTGGCAATCTTTCGTCTCTAGTAGACCTTTCCGTCGATTTCCGTAAAAAATTTTTTTTTTTTTTTACAAATGGGCTTGCGGGAACTTTTGAAGTAATGAGAGCAAAAGAGACTAAGAGAAAGCGATTGTATGACGAGGGAAGTTCTTTTGAAGTTACCGTGCATGTGAAGCATTGATGTACATGTGTGTGCGTGTGTGTGTTTGATGGGGTGTGGGAGACAGACAGTATGTTGTGTAAGTGAAGTGCTTCTGTTAGTGTGTGTGAAGAGACAGAGTAATGTGTGAAAGAAAGAGATAACTGAAATTTTTTACTCGGTGTATGTATATATGTATGTATATTACTTCAAAAGTTCCCGCAAGCCCATATGTAAAAAAAAAAAAATTTACGGAAATCGATGGAAAGGTCTACTAGAGACGAAAGATCGCCCGCTTTTTTTTTTCTTTTGAACATAAACTGGGAAATTATGTAAGAAATTGTTTTTCTTGCAAAATATGCAGTAAAATTTTGCAGCTTCATTTTCATCAAAATACCTGCTACTCCAGTCATTGCAGAACTCCTCATTACAACTCTACACTATTATCGTTCTTTCACCGATACTCACCTAGAATTGATATCTCGGACTGCCGCTCACCCTGTCGCATCAATTGTTTCAGGTTCCCTCTACAAGCTATTATAAATTATTGTACGTGCGTTATTTATTTATTGCGAAGGAAAACACTTCGACTTTTTGATCTCAAAAGCACCTATTTACACTTATATAGCGCTTTGGAAACGAAGAAATGCCGAACTTTCTTAATAATATATAACATTTTTTTTTAATGAGATAGGTTTATGAAAATTTAGATTTACTATGCTGAGGAATTCTATTTTTAGATTTATGTAATTCTTTTCATCCATGAATAGAACGAGCCCTTACCTTTCTAATCATTCAATAATTTGCTCATGACTTGTTGCTCGTCATAATTGTAACAGATAAGATGAACAAAGTATATCGCCGGATATGTTCCACAATATTTCCGATCTATATGTAACAGGCTAGTTCGCTAATGCTTTTCATTTACAGAATCTTTTCAATCGGTATTGTAGTAGGCAAAACGTAAACTCGGAAATATTTTCAACATGCCTTCCTATTTCATGTTAATAATGAATAGAGATTACGAATCAGGATTTCGTAATAGATTTCATTTTTGTTTTTCTTGTGTTGTGCGATGTCATGAATAAGGTATTGAATAGTTAAATGGTATGGACTTATTTTCTTTCAGCATAAAAAAAACCGAAAAAAAAAAAAAGTTAAAAAAATGAAACGTGAAAATAATTTTGAAAGTGTCATTAACCTTATTTGTAATCTACAATTCTGGAAAGATGTCTCTCCAAAATTTTATCTAAGAAATATAGGATCTTTTCGGTTTGACCGGCAGTTTTTTCTAGCGGTGTCATATGAAATTGTCACCCATAATTATGACCCTAGTATCGATCTATTGCATTTCAATCTGTTTTAGAGTTAGGGTTAGGGTTAGGGGTGGGGAAGGGTATCTTTTTTTCTTCGCAAATGTAAATAAACCCAATCTGTTTCTTAAACGAGGGACATATTCATACGGCACAGAATGTTTTTTTTACCTCAATGGACGTCATTGATTGGGGATCTTTTCAATTCTGAAGCCAGTTTTTTCAAATTTTTCCTACTGAACCAAACAATTTGAAACTTCGTATACTGGTAGAATGTGTCAAAAGTAAACTTAATTGTAAACCAGAATGAAAACGGAATTGTAACTTTTAAGTTTTACGTTGTTTAATAATTAGAATTTTAACCAATGATATTCCGTCATTCGGCTTTATTTTATTTACTCCGTCTCGACCACCAATTTGGTGACGTATTAAACATCTTAAATGTAAACAGACCGCATGTCTCCGTGAAATCTCCTTCTAATTATTTAACGTACTCATGTTTCCAGGATCCTATAGTCAGCCACCTTCTAATAACAATATTTAAAACTAGTTAATAAGCCACATGTATTAATTGAAAATGTTTCCATTCTGTTAGTACTTGCTTTCGTTGCTATTAAGAAGTGGCATCTCAGTGACGAGGCTTCTAACAAGATTTCGTTTCTAAGCTAATGCGTTTCATTTCACTTATTGTATTTATTTGTGCAAAAGGCAAGAAGTTTAATATTAAAAAAGCAAAGAGCTGGCAGAAACGTTAGCACGCCGGGCGAAATGCGTAGCCGTATTTCGTCTGCCGTTACGTTCTGTGTTTGTTTACAGTTTTCAAACGAACGTTAGTACGTCACAAAAGCGCTTTCTACGTCACACTAATAGAATGCAGTCAAGTTTTACACATGAAAACAAACAATCTGATTGGTTAAAATTCGCAGTTTTAATCTACGATTAAAGTCATAAAATAGATTTTTCTCAAATAAACTAGTTCCAACCTGTATCAGCATACGAAGTTTCAGATTATTTAGTTAAGTAGAAAGATCTGTGGTCCTGGCTTCAGAATTGAAAAGATCCAAAAGATGTTTTATAAACACATTCTACCAGTATACGAAGTTTAAAAGTGTTTAGTTACGTGGAAATTATTTTTAAAAACTGCCGGTCAAACCGAAAAGATCCGAAATATGTATTGCTCCGGAAGTTGTGAGGAATATGACATATGGGGGTTGTAATAAACTTTATTTATATAACAACAATTACACAAGCGGCAAGTCACACATTTTGCGCACACAGAGACACACGGAGACATACAAACTCGTGTATTTGCTACATGATTTAACAAAATCATGCATATCAGTGTCTGTTCTTACAACGCTTTAATAACTTAGCTGTTTGACAAAAACTGGGATCGATGTAATTATCCAAACTCTTTCATACGATACATCTGTATGCATACATACGTACATAGAGACAGACTTTTCTCAAGTTCCATATGTGAATTTGTCTGTGTTAACTACATTCCAAAGATGGAGCCTTGTATCACCTCGTGGAAGATTTATAATAATCAAAAAAATAAGAGAGACATGCATACATGCATACATACATACGTACATGCATACATACATACATACATACATACATACATACATACATACATACATACATACATAGATGCATGCATACATGCATGCATACATACATGCATGCATGCATACATACATACATACATGCATGCATGCATACATACATACATACATACATACATACATACATACCATACATACATACATACATACATGCATGCATGCATACTTACATACATACATTACATACATGCATGCATACATACATGCATGCATGCATGCATGCATACATACATACATACATACACACACACATACATACATACACACACATACATACATGCATACATACATACATACATACATACATAGATACATAGATACATACATACATGCATGCATGCATACATATATACATACATACACACATACATACATTCATGCATACATGCATATATGCATACATACACACATACTTACATGCATACATACATACATACATACATACACACATACATACACACATACATACACACATGCATACATACATACATAAATACATACATATATACATACATACACACATACATACACACATACATACACACATACACATATACATACACACATGCATACATACATACATAAATACATACATACATGCATGCATACATACATACGTGCATACATACATACATACATAATACATAAAAACATACATACATGCATACATACACACACACACACACACATACATACATACAAACATACATACATACATACATACGTGCATATGTACATACATACTCACATACATACATGCATATATACATACATGCATACGTGCATACATGGTGGTCATACACATAGACAAGTATGGCCATCACTGACAAATTATCTTATCCTAGATGTTAACGACAATGGCTTTCAGCAATTCCTGTGCTGAAATTTAAGGTCAATAACAGCTTAAACAACACCTGTAAGACACTCACCTCCAAAGCAACCAATTAGCCCAGCAACAGGCAAGAACAAGATCTCCAGGTGGCTGTTATTTCAGAATTTCCATCTCCAAGAGGAATGTCTAAACAAAGCATAGGATTCTTTCATTCCTAGCTGTTGGACAGCCATTGATGCTACTGAGTCCTGCTGTCCTATTTTCTGAAAATCTTGCTGCAATAAGGTATTACGCAATGCAAAACTATTTTGCCATTAATTTCCAAGTTATAAAATGAGATTTGTCCTGACAGAATTTTAAAACAAAATAAAGCAACAAATTCTGTTGCATCTCAAGTGTGGGGGGGGGGGGGGTGCATTATGCCAGTAATGAGCACAAACACTGGTTTTATTTCACTTCTCTGCTTCTATCTGACAATTTGTTAACAAATTAATCAATTAATTAATTAATTAACTGTTTGATTTGCTAGTGTCACAGTGTCTTCTTATTCAATTTGAAGTAAACTTTCTGCAATTAGAAAAAATCTGTAGTCACAGGTAGAGTTTGATCATATATTTTTTCAACAATATTCATACCTGAAGGTTTTTATTTCTTCCTGTATCTCAGTGAAGTTTCTGATTGGAAAAATATTTCAAGTTGTATCTGACTGTAGTTTTATCCTCCCTGTCAGTTGCTTTATGAGTTGCTTTGAAGTTCTCCTCAGAGCATATACCTTGAAGTCATCTTCCATACATTGAGCTATTGGCTGGCACAAAGATACTGCATTCTTAAGGATATATTCCACTTTCAATTGATCAGAAAGATCATTTGCATCTTCTATTGTGTGGCTTGGTGCCCAGACTGAATGGAGAAACAATTTGATGATAAGATTATGTCAAGCACTGTACATTTCTACAGAAGGGCAGGAACGTTTGCAGACCTGGTTTTGCTTGCCATCGTCTATATCTTCTTATTTGATTGTTAAATCAAATGTAAACTGAACTTAACTTGGCCATTACCTTGCATTTTTGGAGTGATACAGCTGAAGGCATTAATTTCATATCACCAGCATAGTATTTTGGAAGCTTTAAAACTTGAAGCCGATCTGACAACATTAAAAATGCGTACAATGGCAACTGAGCTTCCCCAAAAACAAAGCCAGTTTCATAAACATTGTACTCTTGCTCTGATATGGTGTTTCATCAGAGTAATTATCTTCTTCAGTTCCCTAAGATAATTAGAACACAGTCTCGGACAGTGTATAACCCATCTTTAAATATTCATTCTTTATCTTTTATGCCGGTGGCACGTAAAAAGCACCCACTCTGCCAGATCAAGATTGGGGCTTGGTGCAGCCATCTGGTTTGCCAGCCCTCAGTCAAAATCGTTCAACCCGTGGTAGCATGGAAAGCGAACGTTAAACGATGATGATGATGATGATGGTGTTATTTTTTTTCAGTCATTTGACTGTGGTCATGTTGGGGCACTGTCTTGGAGAATTTTAGTTGAATGAATCGACCCCAGTACATATTCTTGTTTTAAAGCCTTCTTTTAATTGTCCTGTCTAATCATTTTTCATTATAATCTCTAAATTTCTTTGATATTCAATTTTTTTCCATTATTTTCAATATATTATCTGAACTTGGATTGTTCTATCAAGCTGTCAATTAAACTAACTTCATTCTAGAAAAGTTTGTTTTGATTAACTATTTACCTGACTTCAAAAAAAGGTAATTGTTTCCTTATTCAAAAAAAAAAAAACCCTTCGCTGTTTGGGTTTTTTTTTTGTATGATGCTATGATTGTTTTTTTTTATCTACACACTAAAGGCAGTTGGTTTCTAAAATATATTCATTCCTATCTTTGAAAAAATAAAACTATAAAAGTGTTAGTTTGTTACTTACTTAAAAATAAATGCACACTTCTCATGTATAATGTATTGAGTACTCCATTGAGTGGTAGCCTCCTCAACTATCATTTGAGCATTACATTAAAACTGAAGATATATGTAAATGAATGTATGCATGCATGTGTGTATATGCATGTATATATATAAGTTGAATATGCATGTGTGTATTTGTATGGATATATATATATGGATGGATATATATATATGTTGGCAGCAAGCTGGCAGAAATGTTAGCATGCCAGGCGAAATGCATAGCCGTATTTCGTCTGTTGTTACGTTCCGAGTTCAAATTCTGGCGAGGTCGACTTTGCCTTTCATCCTTTCGGGGTTGATAAATTAAGTACCAGTTACGCACTGGAGTCGATGTAATCGACTTAATCCGTTTGTCTGTCCTTGTTTGTCCCCTCTATGTTTAGCCTCTTGTGGGTAGTAAAGATATATATATATATATATATATGTATATGTATATGCGTGTGTGTATGTGTGTGTGTGCATGTGTGTTTGCATATAAATATATGATATATAATATATCTATTATTCTTTGACAAAAATAGTTTTGACAGTGACTTCAAAGTGTTGGTCAGCTAAGCCATCATCAGACTGTAATGCAATTTAAATTCATCTTGGCTTTATATAGTCTCTGTTAAATTAAAATTTTCTTTGGTCACCTGAGTTCTGTTGGACTGTATGGCAGGTTGTGGTGACAATATATGGAGAATTTTTAATGATTAAATTTTCAGAAGTGGTAATTGTTAGAATTTATTCATGCAATGTAGAACTTTGTAGCTAGGTGTGTATGTTTAGGTATGTCAGCTTCAGGTCATAAGAATTCACAAAACAATGTAGTTAGGTTGTTTGGTCAATAAATCTGTCACTTGGTTTGGTTGCTACTTGTTTTATTTAGATTTTTATAGGATATTTACCATTTGTGTTCAGAGTTCAGTCCAGTGTTTTAACCTCTGTAAGTAGGTGTGTTTACTGAGTCTGTCAGCTTTTTGGGAATTGGCATTTAAGGGTTTACAAAAGAATGTAGGTAGGCGGTGAGGCTTAGTTAGTTGGCAGGCTGGTGTTATTTATCGTTTTTCACCTGTTTATACTGAGAGGGTGCTGGTTATCACTTAAGCATGTTACAGTGGAAAACTTGTTAATTAAATATTTTAATATTTACAAGAATATTTAGGAAGGTTTAAAAGTTGTTGGCACAAAGCATGAAATTTGTAAGGAAGAAAGGTAGTTGATTACAGTGAGCTCGATGCTCAAATGGGACTTATTTTATCAGCCTCCATCCACACACCCAAAAGAAAAAAAAGGTAAAGTCGACCTCAGTGGAATTGAAACTCATAATTTTAAGCCTGAGTTTAAATTTGAACACTCTGCCACTCCCGTGATGATGATGAAAGTCATGATAGCGATGACAATAGTGAATATGCTGCTGCTGCTGCTGGTGGTGGTGGTGGTGGCGGTGGTGGCGGTGGCTATGATGATGATGATGATCATCATCATCATCATCATCGCAGTCATCGTCATCGTCGTCATCATCATCATCATCATCATAATTATCATCATCATCGTTATCATCATCAGCATATTCGCTATTGTCATCGCTATCATGATCTTCATCATCATCATGGAAGCGGCAGATTATCCTCCACCTTCCCCTATTCCTCCTTATCATTAGTTTGCTATTCATTTTTCCATGCTTGCATGGGTTAGCCAGACTTCACGGAGGCAGATTTTTTCTAAAGCCAGGATCCCTCTCTTGTCCTCAACCTTCACCTGTTTTCAAGTAATGGTACCTGAACAATGAACAATGAACAATCTTGACATCATTACTCAGTAAACTAGAAATAAAATGACACTGTTTGAGTGAGATATTTTCTATTATTTTATTTTTTTTTTTCATTTAAAAAATATCACTTAACATGTCAAGACATGTCAAGAAGCCTGTATATACTTTCATCGTTGATTGTGAGTATATAATACTGCTTGTGTTGACAACAAAGGGAAAAATATGAATTTACTGACATAAGTATAAACATGCACACAGACACACAACCATATACATACCTAATACATACAGACACACACATGCATACACACATACACACATATGCATACACACACATGTGTGGGTGTGGGTGTATGTATGAATGAGTATACATATATATATATATACAGGCGTAGAAGTTTGCTTCCCAACCATATGGTTCTGGGTTCATTCCCGCTGCATGGAACATTGGGCAAATGTTCTGTTAACCGGAAACTGAAAGAAGCCCAATGTATATATATATATATATGTATGTATGTGGTTTTGTTTCTTATTTCTTTATTGCCCACAAGGGGCTAAACATAGAGGGTACAAACAAGGACAGATAAGGGATTAAATCAATTACATCGACCCCAGTGCGTAACTGGTACTTAATTTATAAACCCCGAAAGGATGAAAGGCAAAGTCAACCTCGGTGGAATTTGAACTCAGAACGTAA